>NW_019230888.1:201290-203493 GCF_002742605.1 Olea europaea var. sylvestris
AACTGTAAATGGTAAGCCACTTCACCAACCCGAGCCAGCACCCTAAAAGGACCAAAGTACTTAGCTGCCAACTTCTTATTTTTTTCTCTGTGCTACTGATTGTTGGCGGTAGGGTCTTAATTTCAAATAGACAAATTCACCAACGTCGAAGCTTCTCTCCACATGCTTTTTATCATACTGCATCTTCATTCTATTTTGAGCTACCAAGAGATGCCTCTTCACTTCCCGTATCAACTTATCTCTGACCAACAGAAACTGATCTACTGATTCTACATTGGCTGTCCCCTGAACATGTGCAATAATAGTTGGAGGGTTTGTCCATACAATATCTGGAAGGGAGTTCTAACAGTAGAAGTATGAATGCTAGTATTATAACAAAATTGAGCCCAAGACACCCGTTTAATCCAATCCATAGGTCTAGAGCTGGTAAAACATCTTAAATACATTTCTAAAGTTCGATTTACCACCTCCATTTGCCCATCAATTTGAGGATGGTAAGCAGAACTACAGTCAAATTTCACCCCATTCAGCCAAAACAACTCATTCCAAAAAGGTGCTTGTAAAGATAGGATCCAGATCACATACAATTGTTTCGGGCATACTGTAAAGCTTAAAGACGTTATCAAAGAAGACTTGAGCAATAGAAGTGACTGTATATGGATGGCTAATTGGAATAAAATGTGCAAATTTGGACAGCCTGTCTACAACTACAAAAATTGCAGACTTACCCTTAGAAGTGGGGAGGCCCTCTATGAAATCCATTGAAATATCAGTCCATAGATGCCTTGGAATGGGTAAGGGACTCAAAAGACCTACGGGTTTGACCAACTTGGCTTTGTGGGTTTGGCAAAAATGACAAGCTCTTATGAAATTTCACACCATCCATTTCATTCCCTTCCAATAAAAATTCAACCTAATGCAATGCAAAGTTTTATGTAAACCCTCATGAGTGTTGCTATGATACTGGGAAATTACAGAAGGAATTAAAGAAGATTTATGTCTAATAAAAATGCAACCCTTGAAGAAAATGATACCTTCTTTAAATCCCTAGGGTCCAATTGCTTCTCCTGTTGCAATTTTCTGTAATAAAGCCTTTAATTCTGACTCTTGTTTGACTTCTTCTTTGATAGGATCAACCCAATGAAGAACTCGTTGAGAGATTGCTTGTAACTCCCCTTCTTGTTTTCTAGACAAAGCATCTGCCACTGAATTCTCACGCCCTTTCTTATACTCAATTGTAAAATCAAACCCCATTAGTTTTACAAGCCATTTTTGTTAAGCCAAGGTGGTAATGTTTTGGCTTAATAAATACTGCGAACTTTTCTAATCAGTGCGAACAATAAACTTAGCTCCCAACAAATATGAATGCCATTTGTGGATAACTAAAGATAACATTTCTCTTTCATAAGTAGAGAGAGCCAGATTTTTACCTTTGAGAGCTTGGCTGAAATAGGCAATGCGCCTATTTTCTTGCATTAACACAGCCCCATGTCCCGTTCCCGATGCATCGTACTCAATTACAAACAATGTTGAAAAATTTGGCAAGGCTAAAACAGGTCCTTTCGTCATGGCTTCCTTGAGTTTAACAAAGGCCTCATCAGCTAGAGTATTCCACTCAAATGCCCCCTTTTTTAACATGGGTGTGAGTTGTCTAGCAATGTCCCCATAATGCTGGATAAACTTCCTATAATATCCAGTCAGGCCCAGAAAACTGCGTAACCCCTTGGAGTAGTTGGTTTAGGCCATTCGACCATGGTTGCTATTTTTTCTGGATCCATGGCCACCCCTTGTGCTGAAATTAAATACCCCAAATAACTGACCTCTTCTAAACCAAATTGGCATTTTTCCTTCTTCACAAAAAATTCATAAATCTCTAACTTTTGGAAAACCAACTCCACATGTGTTAGATGTTCTTCCAAGTCACCACTATATATCAGGCTATGGTCAAAAAATATTAACACAAACTTTCGTAGAAAATCATGAAATACCTCATTCATAGTGGCCTGAAAAGTTGATGGTGCATTGGTCAATCCAAACGGCATTACTAAAACCTCGTAGTGCCCATGATGAGTTCGGAATGCCGTCTTTTCCACATTTGCCTCATGCATCCTGATTGGGTTAATTATATGAATAGTCACTGAACTTTGCTCTATATTACTACTTAATCACTGAATTAAAAATATGACTCAATGGTCACTGAATT
>NW_019230889.1:0-3019 GCF_002742605.1 Olea europaea var. sylvestris
AAAAAAAAAAAAAAAAAAAAAAAAAAAAAAAAAAAAAAAAAACACCCATTCTTCTAGCATTATTTGTGTTCATCGATGTTCAACTACCAAATAACAAAAACTTCACAAATTATTGAACATGCTTTATTAAATAGGGAATGATCCACAACATTTTACGGGGAACATTATCTTCATTAAAAAATATATATACAAATACATATTAGAGTATTATTTTGATTGTAAATAAATGGAATGTTACATACATTCATTACACGAAGAATATGCTTAATGAAAGCCTTAATTAGAAAAAATCTTGTGAGGAATATTCTAATGAAGGAAAAAGAATAAATTATTTTTTAATTTTTGAGAACACTGAAAAAGTTGTCTCATTAAAAATTTTGACTGGAAAAATCAATGGGACAATAAGGGAAGAAGAGTACGAGTATTTACTCCTCCTCATGATAATATTACTTGAATTATATGCTTCAGCATAAAATCCTTCAAGAATAGTATTAAAATCATACTCTTTGGTTATAATCACATTTATTACATACATATCAAATTCCATGCATTATCAGGCTAAGATGATAAAGATTTGTAATTGTTTCCACTACAAGATAATTTATCTATTTATACAAGTTTTTACAAAATTCATTATGCTAAGAGTTGTATATGAGATATTATAGCTTTAGTTTTTCTATTTTCATTTCACATAAGTATATTTACATGTTCAGACTGTATATCCTGAAATTTTAAGTTTCTTTAGTAAATTCAATTTCCCAGAATTGCTTTCATTTACTTGATAGATATACTTCAATAAATTTATTTTGATACCCTAGTTATTCATAATAAAGTGGTACATTATGCACAAAAATATTGTTGACAACTTTTTATTTTCGTTCTCTATCTCTCATAATGACATAGTCCCCATTTAGCGCCCATCATTTGGTATTATAATTTTTGGAATAATATTGTTTTGGAGAATGTGTGATGATAATAAGAGAAAAAAAATCGATTTACATATAATATTATTTTATAGAAGATTGTGAAGTTGAAATAAGAAAGGGAAAAGTTATAATGAAAAATAATAGGGACAAACAGGGATAGAACTTATTGAGACATCTCAATTTTCAACATTTTACATCGTAGTGCATTGTGCTGGATTAATTGTATATAAATTGTACTACTAATATATTAGATGAAAAAATTAGGCTTTGACCATATGCTAATTATAATAGGGAGAACTTGATATTAGTATGGTGATATTCCCCAAACAAAAATGGAAAATATTTTGTTCTCTCAGTAATAATGATTGAGAAATTGATTAGAGACGTTTAACAAACAATAATGTTAAACCATTTATCAATAGCGCACCTAGCACTTATTAAAATATTGAAATTTAGACACATCGTCCCGATTCAAAAATTTGAAAATATACTCATAATTTAAAATTTGAACAGTATCTCGCAAACTTTCAAGTTACAATGATCATTAATATGCATCAAGGGTGAGAAGCTCTATATATCACCCTAATTAATTTTTAAAAATATAGAAATTTCAGTCCATATTTTGACATTAGATCAATGACCAATTTTTTTAAAAAAAAAAAAAAAAAGAACAAACATCAAATAGAAAAATTTTGGATTGAAAAATTTTCTAGTTCTTTGTTAAATGTTCATTTGAATTATTATATCATATCATTATTGATCCAATAACGGTCTAACTTGACATATCAAACAATGTATAGTATTATTATTATTATTATTTTTCAATATAAAAGAAAACAAATTACTAGCGATAACAAAATTTATCCCCACATATAACATAAAATTGGCTCTTTTGGAGCCCTCAATCATATTTGCAGAACCTGATATTATATATATAATAGCAATCATTTTTGTCTTTCTCCTTTAGGGAGTTGTGACAAGTTTCATATATATATATATATATAAAGGATTTTATGTGGACCCAAAAATTATCGTAATACACATTTGAAACTACAAATTCAGTGCGAGAAATATACATTCCTACTTTCTAAGAAAGTGCAAACCTCAAGTGCATAGATCGCGTTCAAATAATAAAATGGACTTTTTGAGTCCGAGTCAATCCCTTGAGGAATGTTAACTTTTGATTAGATGACTTTAATTAATTTAATCCTAACAATAAAAAAAAAAGCAACACAGACACTTAAAATTATGATTTGAAAATAAGGAAAAATTAACTAAAAATCTACAAAATAAGAAAGTATAAACACTTGTGAAATTTTGGAGGAAAATGAAAATGTGGTTGAAATTCATAGTTTCGCTTAACTGTAACCTAATTAATTTCTCCACAAACCAATAACAAACTACTCATTTATGAAGTTAAACCCAAATTTTCAAGTTTAGCTAATTATCTTTCTCGAGCAAAATTAATCCCAATTGATTGATTTAACTTACTATATCTCTATTTCGATTAAAAAAAATCAAACAACCTCGTTAAATTCTTTGTGAAAATTGCCCAATGGGTTATGTAGGGTTAGGGGTATACCTCTATCCCCTATAAAAACATAGAGTTTCTACTATTTGATCTAAAATATACAATCTTTCTCTCGAATGATGTACAAATACTAAACACAATCATCTATTGACTATCAAATGAAAATGCAATAACAACAACAGTAAAAACACATGAACATAAGTAATTTAACATCAAAAAGAAAATATTGAAAATCAATTAAATCTAGGTCAAGCTACGACCATAAATTTCAACATAAATAATTAGCCAATTTTATATATTTGGTATAGATAAAACCACCTTTTGGTTGATTTTTGAAAATGTGGATTAAATATTCTTTGTTCATTTTTACCTATAAAACCAATAATTACATTATTGTTAGTAGAATTTCGCTCCTTTTTAATCAATAATTAGCTTTTTATAGTATCTAACAAGTGTGCAAAAACATACTTATCAATGCTCTTTGATCTTAAGTCGTGGCAATTTTTTTCTTTTTCCAAGCAAATTCTATGGTCATGAGTTTCAAATATATAATTTCTTTTAT
>NW_019230890.1:0-3019 GCF_002742605.1 Olea europaea var. sylvestris
AAATCCCTCGTATGTCACGATGAAGTTGTGAGTTCAATCCAAAATGGTCGCTACATTTCTGAAAAGTACTTATAGGCCCAAAAAGGACGCCATTTTCAAAAGTTATGCTCGATTCTTCGAATGCGGACAATCCAAGCGCTCCAAATATGCAAGTGCTCATTCTTTCGAAAAATGGCTGAAATCCCTCTTGTGTCACGACGAAGTGCTGAGTTCAATCCAAAACGGTCGCTACATTTCCAAAAAGTAATTATGGGCCCAAAACGAACACCGTGTGCAAATGTTACGCTCAAATCTTCTTACGCCGACAATCCAAGCGTTCCAATTATGCAAGTGCTCATTCTTTCGAAAAATGGCCAAAATCCTCATACATCACGACGAAGTGGTGAGTTCAATCCAAAATGGTCGCTACATTTTCAAAAAGTACTTACGGGCCCAAAACGGCCACCGTGTGCAAAAGTTACGCTCAATTCTTCGTACGCCGACAATCCGAGCATTTCGAATTTGAAAGTGCTCATTCTTTCGAAAAATGGCCGAAATCCCTCGTACATCACGATGAAGTTGTGAGTTCAATCCAAAACGTTCGCTACATTTTCGAAAAGTACTTATGGCCCAAAAAGGACAACGCGTGCAAAAGTTACGCTCAATTCTTCTTACGCCGACTCTCCAAGCGTTCCAAATATGCAAGGGCTCATTCTTTCGAAAAATGGCCGAAATCCCTCGTATGTCACGACGAAGTCATGACTTCAATCCAAAACGGTTGCTACATTTCCGAAAAGTACTTATGGGCCCAAAACGGACACCGTGTGGAAAAGTTCGTTCAATTCTTCGTACGCCGACTATCCAAACGTTCCAAATATGCAAGTGCTCATCCTTTCTAAAAATGGCTGAAATCCCTCATACGTCACGATGAAGTCGTGAGTTCAATCCAAAACGGTCGCTACATTTCCAAAAAGTACTTATGGGCCCAAAACGGACAACGTGTGCAAAAGTTACGTTCAATTCTTCGTACGTCGACAATCCGAGCATTCCAAATTTGAAAGTGCTCATTCTTTCGAAAAATGGTCGAAATCCCTCGTAGGTCACGACGAAGTGGTGAGTTCAATCCAAAACGATCGTTGCATTTCCAAAAAGTACTTATGGGCCCAAAACGATTGCCGTGTGCAAAAGTTACGCTCAATTCTTCGTACGCCGACTCTCCAAGCGTTCCAAATATGCAAGTGCTCATTCTTTCTAAAAATGGTTGAAATCCCTTGTACGTCATGATGAAGTCGTGAGTTCAATCCAAAACGGCCGCTACATTTCTGAAAAGTACTTATGGGCCCAAAACGGACGTCGCTTTCAAAAGTTACGCTCGATTCTTCGAACGCGGACAATCCAAGCGCTCCAAATATGCAAGTGCTCATTCTTTCGAAAAATGGCCAAAATCCCTCTTACATCACGACGAAGTGCTAAGTTCAATCCAAAACGGTCGCCACATTTCCAAAAAGTACTTATGGGCCCAAAACGGACACCGTGTGCAAATGTTACGCCCAATTCTTCTTAAGCCGGCAATCCAAGTGTTCCAATTATGCAAGTGCTCATTCTTTCAAAAAATGGCCAAAATCCCTCATACGTCACGACGAAGTGGTGAGTTCAATCCAAAACGGTCGCTATATTTCCAAAAAGTACTCATGGGCCCAAAACGGACACTGTGTGCAAAAGTTACGCTTAATTCTTCATACGCCGACAATCCGAGCATTCCAAATTTGAAAGTGCTCATTCTTTCGAAAAATGGCCGAAATCCCTCGTACATCACGACGAAGTTGTGAGTTCAATCCAAAACGGTCGCTACATTTCCAAAGAGTACATATGGGCCCAAAACGGACGCCGTTTGCAAAAGTTACGCTCAATTCTTCAAACACAGACTCTCCAAGCCTTCTAAATATACAAGTGCTCATTCTTTCAAAAAATGGCCAAAATCCCTCATACATACGACAAAGTGGTGAGTTCAATCCAAAACGGTCGCTACATTTCCAAAAAGTACTTATGGGCCTAAAACGGACATCGTGTGCAAAAGTTACGCTCAATTCTTCGTACGCCGACAATCCAAGCGTTCTAAATATGCAAGTGCTCATTCTTTCGAAAAATGGCCGAAATCCCTCATACGTCACAACGAACTGGTGAGTTCATTCCAAAACGGTCGTTACATTTCCAAAAAGTTCTTATGGGCCCAAAGTGGACACCGTGTGCAAAAGTTATGCTCAACTCTTGGTACGTCGACTCTCCAAGCGTTCTAAATATGCAAGTGCTCATTCTTTCGATAAATGGCCAAAATCCCTCGTACGCCACGATGAAGTCATGACTTAAATCTAAAATGGTCGCTACATTTCCGAAAAGTGCTAATGGGCGCAAAATGGGCGTCGTTTGAAAAAGTTGCGCACAACTCTTCGAACGCCGACAATCCGAGTATTCCAAATTTAAAGGAGCTCATTCTTTTGAAAAATGGCCGAAATCCCTCGTGCGTCACTACGAAGTGGTGAGTTCAATCCAAAATGGTCGCTGCATTTCCAAAAGGTACTTATGGGCCCAAAACGGACACCGTGTACAAAAGTTACGCTCAATTCTACGTACGTCGACAATCCGAGCATTCCAAATTTGAAAGTGCTCATTCTTTCGAAAAATGGCCGAAATCCCTCATACATCACGGTGAAGTTGTGAGTTGAATCCAAAACGGTAGCTACATTTCCAAAAAGTACTTATGGGCCCAGAAAGGACAACGCATGCAAAAGTTATGCTCAATTCTTCTTACGCCGACTCTCCAAGCGTTCCAAATTTGCAAGTGCTCATTCTTTAGAAAAATGGCTGAAATCCCTCGTTGGTCACGAGGAAGTCATGACTTCAATCCAAAACAGTCGCTACATTTTTGCAAAGTACTTATGGGCCCAAAACAGACGCCATTTGCAAAAGTTACGCTCAATTCTTCGAACGCCGGCTCTCCAAGCGTTCTGAATATACAAGTGCTCATTCTTTCGAAAAATGG
>NW_019230891.1:0-3019 GCF_002742605.1 Olea europaea var. sylvestris
GAAGAATCTATTAATAAAAATTAATGGTGTGTTTGGTTCGTTGTTTTCAGTTTTTAGTTTTGCAAAATACTGAAACGTGTTTTTGAAAATAATGATAAATTTATAACATAAATCTCAAAATGCAAATATTGTTAGTGAAAATTCTAAAAGTACTCAAAAGGAATTTTTAAAAAATAAAATTAATAAATTCTAAAAAGTTTTGAAAAAAATTAAAAACTTAAAAAAAAAATTAAAAAATTTCTAAAAAATAAAAATAGTTAATGTTTTATGATATTTATATACAAATTCTAAAGAAAAAAAATTAAATGAACAATAAAAATATTTTTAGTAGACGTCATTAATTTTTATTTCCTGTATTTTGAACCAAATATATTATTTATTTTTTATATTAAATTTGTGGCTAGAAAAAAATATTGATTCAACCACTTTAAATGTAGGCGTTACTTGACAATATATTAATATAAAATTATTTTATTTCTACTAAATAATCAAATTTCATATAGCACCACATGCAGCACTAAGTGTTATTAAATCAATGTGAAACTAAATAAATCACATAATTTTACCTTTAATTGTGAACCTATCACGTAATATTGTATATATTGGTACTCTGGTATCATTGGTGCAAAATAGCATTGTTCAATTGAAAATGATTTTAGAGAATAATAAGAATTTGTAACAAACAAGGGCTTAATATAATCATGGTATTGTCTTTGAATCTTGGCCGAGTCCACCTCCACCAAAAATGTCCACCAGCAATTTTTGCAGTCTCTCTTCGAGAAAGTAATTTTCTTTTTCATAACTTAGACACTCATAAAGTAATTTCAATTCAAAGCTTATGTAGCATATTATCCATAACCATAATACACATGAATTGGTTTTGTGTGTGTGTATATACAAAAATGATCTCCTAAGCACCAGTGTTTAACTTATGTTAGGCACCGGTAATATGACATACCATTTAATTGGTGAAATATTAAATACATGGGACATACCATTAACTTATTCATGAATTAAATGGTGTTTTATGCCACCGGTGCTTAAGAGATCATTTCCATATATACATATGCTTAGGTGAATAAGTTAATAGTAGGTCCCATATATTTAACAATTCACCAATAAAATGATGTGCCATGTCACCGGTGCTTAACATAAGCTAAGCACTGGTATTTAGGAGATCATTTTTGTATGTATACACACACATACATATACTGGTAAGAAATTCACTCAACACGACTAATATACAAACTTTTACTATTTAATTCGAAACTTACAACGAGGGTCTAGTAGCCACAGAGCATATAATAATGAAGATCAAACAAAGAGCACAAATGAAGCTCGAAATGATTTTAAGGCACAATGGAAAGAAAACAATAATACCCAAATAAAAAGCTACAACAACAAACAAGATTCCTGCTAGCTCCATCATCTTGGCACAATCTACATACTTGAAAGAGAAATTTGCATACCAACATGACAAAAAAGCAAGAAGCACAGAGAAACAGAATAAGTGCATTGTTAGAGAGATTTTTGTATGAATTTGTAGAGACATCAGGGCAACACTAGCGACTGATGCTAAGCAAAAAGAAATGGTTGGAATTAACAAGTCGAGATTCTATGATGTTGGAGGATCAAGGACCGTAGGTGGCGAAGGGAATGGAAATTGTCCTCCCAATTTCATTGTGATCACTTCAAGACGTCATGGGCAGATATCACAGTGGCATGATTGGATTTGGCACCCGACTTTACCAAAGAATATTTCGTTAAATATGTGGCCAGCCATGAAACGAGGTCTTTCAGTGGATGACAAAATTCGAAAGATTGGTATCCCCATTGTATCAAAGTGTATGTCTCTCGAGGGGAGGGGGTATGAGGATCAAGATCACGTATTGGCCTTGGGTGACGTTGCTCAACAGATTTGGCAGAAAGCTTCATCATTACTGGGAGTTCGATGCATGCAGACTCAAGGATGGAAGGAGCATGTTGAAACTTGGTTTCGAAGAGCAAAACAAACTTCTCATAAAGGTACACTAGTGGGTATTATTCCTAGTATTATTTGCTGGCATTTATGGTTGTGGCGATGTTCAGCCAAGATGGAGGGCAAGATGGAATCTATAGAAGTTACTTGGAGGAAAATTAAAGCTTGGATCCTTTGGGTGGGGCTAAAACTAAAAGAAGCATGAATGTTCCACAGAAGAGATGAATGGGTATTGAAGGAGCTTAATATACTAGTGAAATTGATTAAAAGGAAAATTTAAAGGAAGTGAGATGCAACAACCACTAGAGGGGTGGTTCAAACTCAATACTGATGGGTGCTCCCTGGGCAATCCTGGAATTTGTGGTGCTGGAGGTATTATTTAGAATGAGCGGAGTGATCTTGTCATAGCCTTTGTTGAGAAACTTGGTGAGGGTACTAATAATGGTGTTGAGCTATTGGCATTACTACATGGACTTCGGCATGCTAAAAGGATGGGGATTAACCGTCTTGAAGCGTAGCTATACTCATTGATTATCGTTAATTGGCTACGGAGGAAGGTTTGTAGTATTTTGTATTTAGAAGATTACTGGGAAGAAATACAATACTTGTTTTATATAATCTCATGTAGAGTTCAATATATTTATCGCGAGGGCAATTCGATAGCTGATATCCTGTTGAAACTGGGAGCATTTTGTGATTCACAGAATTGGATGGACTCTATCACAATCCCATCATCAGTTGAGGAGCTGTGCGTATGGATAAACTGGGCATCCCCAATTTTTGTGATTTTTCTCCTCCCAGTTTGACTTTAAATCTTCCAATGTTATTTTAGATTACAAAGAGATTGGTTTATTATGATCTTGATGGTGAAATTTATCTTTTGTAACTACGGTTTTCTTTCGCCACAAGTAAGAATTTATTAAAAAAAGTTTTGATTAAAAAATTTTTTTTTTTTATAAATTTTGTTTCTTTCCTCCTCTATTCTTTCTAAACGTTGTATACTTGCATATCCAGATTGTTCCTTCCAACTCCCCTTTAATT
>NW_019230892.1:0-3018 GCF_002742605.1 Olea europaea var. sylvestris
GTTTTGGGCCCGTAAGTCCTTTTTGGAAATTTACCGACCGTTTTGGATTGAACTCCCAACTTCGTCGTGACGTATGAGGGGTTCCGACCATTTTTTGAAAGACTGAACACTTGCATATTTGGAACGCTTGGATTGCCGGCGTACGAATAATTGTGCGTAACTTTTGCACCCGGTGTCCATTTTGGGCCCGTAAGTCCTTTTTGGAAATGTAGCGAACGTTTTGGATTGAACTCACAACTTCGTCGTGACGTATGAGGGATTTCGGCCGTTTTTCGAAAGAGTGAGCACTTGCATATTTGGAACGCTTGGACTGCCGACGTACGAAGAATTGAGCGTAACTTTTTCACACGGTGTCTGTTTTGGGACCATAAGTACTTTTTGGAAATGTAGCGACCAATTTGGATTGAACTCACAACTTCGTCGTGACGTACGAGGGATTTCGTCCATTTTTCAAAAGAATGAGCACTTGCATATTTGGAACGCTTGGACTGCCGACGTACGAAGAATTGAGCGTAACTTTTGCACACGGTGTCCGTTTTGGGACCATAAGTACTTTTTGGAAATATAGCGACCGTTTTGGATTGAACTCCCAACTTCGTCGTGACGTATGAGGGGTTTCGACCATTTTTTGAAAGACTGAACACTTGCATATTTAGAACGCTTGGATTGTCGACGTACGAAGAATTGTGCGTAACTTTTGCACCCGGTGTCCATTTTGGGCCCGTAAGTCCTTTTTGGAAATGTAGCGAACGTTTCGGATTGAACTCACAACTTCGTCGTGACGTATGAGGGATTTCGGCCATTTTTCGAAAGAGTGAGCACTTGCATATTTGGAACGCTTGGATTGTCGGCGTACGAAGAATTGAGCGTAACTTTTGCACACGGTGTCCGTTTTGGGACCATAAGTACTTTTTGGAAATGTAGCGACCGATTTGGATTGAACTCACAACTTCGTCGTGACGTACGAGGGATTTCGTCCATTTTTCGAAAGAATGAGCACTTGCATATTTGGAATGCTTGGATTATCGGTGCATGAAGAATTGAGCGAAACCTTTGCACCCAGTGTCCATTTTGGGCCCGTAAGTCCTTTTTGGAAATGTAGCGACCGTTTTAGATTGAACTCCCAACTTCGTCATGACGAATGAGGGGTTTCGGCCATTTTTTGAAAGACTGAGCACTTGCATATTTGGAACGCTTGGATTGCCAGCGTACGAAGAATTGTGCGTAACTTTTGTACCCGGTGTCCGTTTTGGGCCCGTAAGTCCTTTTTGGAAATGTAGCGAACGTTTTGGATTGAACTCACAACTTCGTCGTGACGTATGAGGGATTTCGGCCATTTTTCGAAAGAGTGAGCACTTGCATATTTGGAACGCTTGGATTGCCGGCGTACGAAGAATTGAGCGTAACTTTTGCACACGGTGTCCGTTTTGGGACCATAAGTACTTTTTGGAAATGTAGCGACCAATTTGGATTGAACTCACAACTTCGTCGTGACGTACGAGGGATTTCGGCCGTTTTTTGAAAGAGCAACCACTTGCATATTTGGAACGCTTGGATTGCCAGCATACAAAGAGTTGAGCGTAACTTTTGCACACGGTGTCCATTTTGGGACCATAAGTACTTTTTGGAAATGTAGTGACCGATTTGGATTGAACTCACAACTACGTCGTGACATACGAGGGATTTCGACCATTTTTCGAAAGAATGAGCAGTTGCATATTTGGAACGCTCGGATTGTCGACGTACGAAGAATTGAGCGTAACTTTTGCACACGGTGTCTGTTTTGGGACCATAAGTACTTTTTGGAAATGTAGCGACCGTTTTGGATTGAACGCACGACTTCATCGTGACGTACGAGGGATTTCGGCCATTTTTCGAAAGAGTGAGCACTTACATATTTGGAACGCTTGGACTGCCGGCGTACGAAGAATTGAGCGTAACTTTTGCACACGGTGTCTGTTTTGGGACCATAAGTGCTTTTTGGAAATGTAGCGACCAATTTGGATTGAACTCACAACTTCGTCGTGACGTATGAGGGATTTTGGCCGTTTTTCGAAAGAGTGAGCACTTGCATATGTGGAACGCTTGGATTGCCGGCGTACGAAGAATTGAGCGTAACTTTTGCACACGGTGTCCGTTTTGGGACCATAAGTCCTTTTTGGAAATGTAGCGACCGTTTTGGATTGAACTCCCAACTTCGTCGTGACGTATAAGGGATTTCGGCCATTTTTCGAAAGAGTGAGCACTTACATATTTGGAACGCTTGGACTGCCGGCGTACGAAGAATTGAGCGTAACTTTCGCACACAGTGTCCGTTTTGGGACCATAAGTAATTTTTGGAAATGTAGCGATCGTTTTGGATTGAACTCACCACTTCATCGTAACGTATTAGGGATTTCGGCCATTTTTTGAAAGAGTGAGCACTTGCATATTTGGAACGCTTGGATTGCCGACGTACGAAGAATTGAGCGTAACTTTTGCACCCGGTGTCCGTTTTGGGACCATAAGTACTTTTTGGAAATGTAGCGACCGATTTGGATTGAACTCACAACTTCGTCGTGACGTACGAGGGATTTCGGCCATTTTTCAAAGAATGAGCAGTTGCATATTTGGAACGCTCGGATTGTCGACGTACGAAGAATTGAGCGTAACTTTTGCACCCGTTATCCTTTTTGGGACCATAAGTACCTTTTTGAAATGTAGCGACCGTTTTGGATTTAACTCACAACTTCGTCGTGACGTATGAGGGTTTTCGGCCATTTTTCGAAAGAGTGAGCACTTGCATATTTGGAACGCTTGCACTGCCGGCGTTCGAAGAATTGAGTGTTACTTTTGCACACGATGTCTGTTTTGGGACCATAAGTACTTTTTGGAAATGTAGCGAACGTTATGGATTGAAATCACAACTTCGTCGTGACGTATGAGGGTTTCGGCCGTTTTTCAAAAGAGTGAGTACTTGCATATTTGGAACGCTTGGATTGCCGGCGTACGAAGAATTGAGCGTAACTTTTGCACACG
>NW_019230893.1:0-3018 GCF_002742605.1 Olea europaea var. sylvestris
AGGATAACAAACGGGCTGAACGTAAGTCAGAGAATTCTTACTCTGAGAAGGCTAATGTATTGGAGTATGACCAAAGTTCTGGTACTAAGAAAGTTCACTCCTTTAAAGCCAAACAAGGTAACGAAAATCGAAAAGATAAAAAATAGGCTACGAAAGGGTCTCAGTTGAAGCCTACGGGTAGGGTAGGAAAGAAACCTTAAGTTCCAATTCAATGGAAAGTGCTTCAATTGTGACAAAGTTGGGCATCGATCAGCAGACTCTCGTCAGCCTCGGAGGGATAATAAGCAGCGTCCTCAGGCTAATATGGTTGGAAATGAGAGAGATCATCTCTCAGATGAAATGTCTAAACTAAACCTCAAGGCGGTGATTAGTGAAGTTAACCTAGTGGGGTCTAACCCAAAGGAGTGGTGGCTGGACAATGGGGCCACTTGCCATGTCTACTCCAACAGGAGCATGTCCACTACTTTTGCACCACTTACAAATGGTGAAAAGTTGTCCATGGGAAACTTTTGGTAAAGACAATGTGATATTGAAGATGACATCTGGCAAAGAGCTTACTCTGACTGATGTGCTGTACGTGCCAGAGATTCGCAAGAATCTAGTCTCTGGGTCTCTTTTGAGCAAGAATGGGTTCCGCATGATCTTTGAGGCGGATAAGCTGGTGATTACCAAAATCGGAGTTTATGTTGGGAAAGGCTATATGACTGATGGCCTGTTTAAATTGAATGTAATTGCTATAATCCCAACTGTTATGAGTAATGAGAAAACTCCTTCTGTTTACTTGTTTGAGTCTCCTAATCTGTGGCATGGTAGATTAGGTCACGTAAATTACAATGCTTTACGTAGACTAAGCAAACTAAATTATTTGCCTAGGTTTCAAATTGATTCAAATCATAAATGTGAAACATGCGTTGAATCTAAGCTTACTAGATCTTCGTTTCATAGTATTGAAAGAAGTATCGAGCCATTGGTACTAGTCCATAGTGATGTATGTGACTTGAAATCTATCCAAACATGAGGCGGTAATAAGTATTTTATTACTTTTGTTGACGATAACACGAGATACTGTTATGTGTACTTGCTTAAAGCAAAGACGAAGCTATCGATAAATTCATTCTTTATAAGAATGAAGTTGAAAATCAACTTAGTAAGAAAATAAAGGTGCTACGGAGTGATCATGGTGGTGAATATGAATCACCATTTGGTGAATTTTGTGTTAAATATGGAATAATTCACCAAACTACTGCACCTTGTTCACCTCAGCAGAACGGAATTGCTGAGCATAAGAATAGAACTTTAAAGGAAATGATGAATGCTATGCTGATTAGTTCTGGATTAACACAGAACATGTGGGGAGAAGCTATTCTTTCCGCAAATTACATCTTGAATAAAGTGTTAAGAAAGAATATGGATAAGACTCCATATGAACTTTGGACAAATCGGACACCTTCATATAAATACTTACGAATGTGGTGGTGTCTTGCTAAAGTTGTGGTGCCTCCTCCTAAGAAGGTCAAGATTGGACCTAAGACAGTTGATTGTGTGTTCATTGGTTATGCACAAAATAGTAGTGCATATAGGTTCCTTGTGCATTATTCGAATGTACCTGATATTCATCCGAACACGATTATGGAGTCTAGGAATGCACAATTCTTTGAAAATATATTTCCTTGTAAGTCTCCTAGCAGTTAACTCCTATTAAACGGACAATGAAATCTTCTGCTTCTGGCAGCAGTAAAAATCCAGTTGAAGAAGGTGAGGATGAGCCTAGACGAAGCAAAATGACCAAAACTTCTAAGACGTTTGGCCCTGATTTTCTCACATATTTGATGGAGAATGATCCTCAAAGCTATAAAGAAGCTATATCTTCTCCAGATGGTCATTTGTGGAAAGAAGCCATCAAAAGTGAAATCGATTCCATTCTACGGAATCATACCTGGGAGTTAGTAGATCTTCTACCGGGCTGTAAGCCTTTGGGCTACAAGTGGATCTTCAAGAAGAAAATGAAAGCGGACGGCTCCATTGATAAATATAAAGCTTGGCTAGTAATCAAAGGTTATAAGCAAAAGGAATGCTTAGATTACTTTGATACTTATCCTCCTGTGTCGAGAATAACTTCTATCAGGATGATAATTGCTATTGCGGCCTTGCGAAATCTGGAAATACATCAGATGGATGTAAAAACAGCTTTCCTAAATGGAGATTTGAATGAAGAAATCTACATGGAGCAATCAGAGGGGTTTACAGCTCCAGGTCAAGAAAGGAAAGTTTGTAGACTGGTTAAATTGCTGTATGGTTTGAAGCAAGCGCTGAAGCAATGGCATGAGAAGTTTGATAATGCTATGCTTTCTAATGGTTTTAGAATCAACGAGTGCAACAAGTGTGTATATGTCAAGGACACTAATGACGGATATGTCATACTATGTCTATACGTCGACGACATGCTCATTGTCGGTAGCTCTGACAAGATTATCAAAGCCACTAAAAATATGTTAAACTCGAAGTTTGACATGAAAGATATGGGTCTCGTGGATGTCATTTTGAGAGTAAAAATTACTCGAACACCAAATGGACTTGTGTTATCTCAATATCATTACATTGATAAGATACTAGACAAGTTCAACAAGTCAAATACCACTGTGGCCAGGACTCCAGTGGATTTGGGTCTCCACTTATCCAAGAACACTGGTGATGGTGTATCACAGTTAGAATATTCTCGGATAATTGGAAGTTTAATGTATTTAATGACTTGTACGAGATCAGATGTAGCATACTCAGTTAGCAGATTGAGTCGCTACACGAGTAACCCAGGTGCTGTCCACTGGAAAACCATTTTTAGGGTGCTACATTATTTAAGGCACACTCATGATTTTGGACTGCACTATTCTAGATACTTGATAAGTATGTTTTTACACACTTATTTGGTTTACAAACGTGATTTAAACATGGATAAAATGGTTGAATTGTGGCTTAATCTTATTAAATTCATGCAATGTAGGTATTTCAATGGAAATTGTG
>NW_019230894.1:0-3017 GCF_002742605.1 Olea europaea var. sylvestris
TAAAAATTATTGCAACTCTTTTTACTGAATAAATTTTTTTATTACGTATTTGGTATATAGTACTAATTAATTAGTAGCATCACATTTAAATTCTTAATTTTCATATTTTTATAAATTGTTAAGATGTCGAATACACGTTACCAACTGCACATGAATTTTCTTTCTTCTTCTTTTTTTTTTTCAACGTACAACATGTAATTGTATCAACTTATCCATTGTATAAAACATCTAAAATGCTAATTGTACATCACTACTTTTTTTACATCAATTTTCACTCTCTCACAAAGACGAGGTCCATGATTACACTTGCATGAATTTGTGCTATGAAAAAAGTGTACGTGTAGAATGATTAATAAAATGTTACCTAATATAACATGCGTCAGTGTAGTACTTTTGGTCATGGAATCTGGGCATCAATTCTTCAAGTTGATTTTTCATGAAAAGCGAGTTGAAACTTAAGCGAGAAAATTTGTACCAAAATGGCAACTGCCAAATCTGATTTCCAAAATCACAGGAAATGAAGCCTTCAGCTACAACAAAATAAATATTAAAATCAAATTTTTTTTTTGTATTTTAATATTGTGTTATCGTATTTATGAGATTTTTAGATTCAGAGAAACGAGTGATCTCATTCAAACATTATCAATGCGTTTGACGATGAGATTTAAACTAGAAATAAGTCAAATCTAGTTCACCACTTTAAATTAGTAGCACGCAAACGGATATTATTGTAATGAAATCTCTTGGCAGTCAATAAAGTCGATGCAATCTGAGCAATAAGTAGGCTTGCTTTTACTTTGCCTTAATGGGATTTGGTCATCTCTTTATTACAATGCAATGCAATTCCTTCAATGACATATTTGTTAACTAAGTGCTCGTTTGACATGCTTCTACTTTTGCATTTATTTCTTATAGAAGAGGTCGTAGAGAGAGATATTTTAAATTAGCTTTCTTTTTTTCTTTTTGAAGTTCTTATAGTCAAACAAATTACTTTCAAAAAACCACCCGAACATATTCAAAAATAGTTTTTTTTAGCTCCGTAAACAACATATGACTTTTCAAATGCAATGGCAAACGAGCCCAAAAAAAAAAAAATAATAATAAAACTCAATTTAAAAATACTCAACGTCCCTTTTACTTTCTAGATAAGCACAATCAGTTCAAGTAGGGTCCACATAATTAATGCTAAACAGTCATTACTCATTGCTAACATTGTAATTTTAGTTTTACAACTAATATTTAAAGCTGACAACAGAGCTATAACTAGCACCCCGACATGGGTGAATATTAAACTGAACAACAAGGACAAAAAGGAAAAAGAAAACGTAAAAAATAAATTAACGGTCGTTAACAAGAGGACTGACGGCCGTTTCCTTGCACGGACTTGGTGGTAGACTACTCCTTCCCAATGCAACAAGCCGTTGCACAAACGCTTCGAGTCTCTGTGCATTTGTCTCCGTTAATAACCGTTTCCCGCCAAACGGTAACGACTCAACACCTCTCCCCGTTAACACTTCATCCGGTCGTTCCCCAACACTGTTAGCCTGTAAGGTAACGCCGTTGACATGTTTATAGCTCCGTGATCAGAAACATTTCGATTAAATTTTCAATTAGGTTGAAATTAAAAGAAAGAAACAACTAAAGTCATTTATTTAGAACATTCTTTGCTAATTAATAGCAAAATTAACTGAATAGTAAATGAATTTGAAAAATTACCTGAATTCTGACGTAACTATTTGGGTTCCAGCAGAAGGCATGGCCAAGCATTTGGTCAATGGTTTCAGAGATGCCGTCGAGGGCAATGCCAACGACGGACAACGGCGTACAGTGGCCGTCGCGGCTGAGTTTCAACTTTGATGAAGTGCTCAACGGTTCGTTACCGAGAGAGAGTACCAAAAGGTCATCAATGCCGGTAACTGACGGGAAATCACGCTTGTTATGCAAGACATGAGTTACGGCTGCTGCGGCGGGGTTGTTCATCACAAGTCCGCCGTCTACGGCCAAGCAAGAGATCTTTCCGTCAATCGACGAGAGCTTGAACGGCTTGAACATTGACGGAGTCGCTGATGTAGCGCGGATGACTTTCCAAAGCTCAAAGTCAAAGCTCGCTGACTCCGAGGCGTCGGCACGGGAGAAGACGAATGGTGCTGAGCTGTTGAGGTCGAAGCATGGTATAAGGAGTGGCTTACACGTGTCCTTTAAGGTCAAAACCTTTCCGTCTTCTCTCCTAAGCGCCTGCTTTAGCACCCTATCCATGCTCGTATCGGAAAACCTCTGTCGGCGGCGAAAAACGCCGACGTTTTTCTCCTTGAAAAGCTTCGCCTGATTCTCCATCAGAAAATTCACAGCGTCTTTAGCGGAGAACAGCGGACGACCCGCACCATCATCGGCGACGAGCATTGCGGCGAGAAAAGCGCCAATACCCGTGCCGGCGATAATATCGAAGAAATCCATAATGCGCGCTTGCGAATCACGGGTGATCGCTTGGATCTGAGACTCGAGGTGAACTAAGGCGGCACCGGCAACAATGCCGGTAGGTCCTCCACCATCAATGCTTAAAACACGCGTCTTCTTCCCATCACAGTGATACAACCATTTCTGTTCCAACTTGGCAAAAATCTCCAACGTCACCTTATCCAGGTCCATCACTCTGAACAACTTTCTCTCACTATATAAAACCACCACTATAAATATATAGCTAAAATCACAACAAAAAAATTCAAGCAATCGTGCGAGCTAGCAAGTAAAGTGGCTAGATATATAGCTATGAAGGAAAAATCCGTGAAAAAAGTGAAAATCACGAATTAATTCTGAGAAGTATTAATGGCGATGAAATGCAAGTGTACAGCTTTCACTGTGTGTACTGTGCATTATCTTGCAAGGGACTCGGGGGTGTGGGGTAGTGAGGGGACACGGAGAAGACAGAGTGGGGAAGGAGGTTACGTGTGGGTATATTATATACGCGGATACTTCTAATTTTTTTATTTTAAATTTTTTAATATGTATGCCTATTAATG
>NW_019230895.1:0-3017 GCF_002742605.1 Olea europaea var. sylvestris
AAAAAAAAAATGACCTGTGATATTAGAACCAATAAAAGTTCACGTATATTTGGTGCATCTTTGGTACATAATACTAAATAAGAACATAAAGCTCTGTTAAGTACCATTTAATTCGCAAGAATTGCACTCTTAGTTGGACATGCACTTACCATATGGAATTGGAAAACGTTTTAGAAGGTAATATTCAACCACAGACATTGAAGAGGAAAACATCATAGCAAAGGTGGATGTCGCACTTGAAACCTGAACAGAAGTATAAATATCAGCCATCTTCTCCACCTCTCACATTTAACAGACAAGAAAATGACAAAATGTTCTTATGTTTAATGATGAAGGAAAGGAAAAAAATCTAAAATCTTTGGATGATTGTTCGAACATCAGGTTAAGTGATACCTTGATGCATGTACATATACCTAAAACATTGATTAACAAACTCACTAAGCCTTGTTCTGAATAAATTTAGGATCAACTCGACTTTTCTAGAAAAAGGAATTTGCTCAACATTATTCTAGAAAGATCTTGAACTCACCTGAGGTGGAACGCCTAATTCCAAAAATAGCAGACCCATGATAGATCCACCTCCCACACCTAGTAGGCCAGCTATCATACCAGCCAGTACGCCTAACAAGCAATAGGTTATCAATTGGTGAACTTTCAAGTTGGAGCATTCATCTCCCTTGGATGCAATTTTTTTCCATCCCTTGTACAGGCAAATTGATTCATAGCCAGATACACCAAGTGAGACGGGGATCTGTAGAGCAGAGCAGATAATGGTAACTTTAAATGCTCAAGAATAAGTATAACAAAAGCTTTAGCAAATCGTCGAATCGGCTGCATGTTTCCCAAAATGCACATAACTGTGTACACATACCTGTAGCAAGTTCAGTACCCAGTATATTGCTGAACATGTAGCTGTATAGTTCTGTTTCAATTTGATGATGAGTGAGTGAGTTTTAGAGATGCTGAATAGTTAAGAAATCCAACTGGAGGTTCTTAAAAGTAAAAAAGAAAATTGACAGGAAAGAAAAAAGTGAAAACCTTGATGATCTGTAGTGCAAGAAATGCCATCCAAACAAAGATAAGAAATCCAAGTTCCTTCCAACGAACATTCTCAAGGATACTGACCTGAGATTGGGAGTTGTTTCATATTTGAGAGAATGAGAGTTTTGGAAATTCAAACTAGAATGGAAATATATCATACCCTGGGTTTTGCCAAGCATTTGGCCTCATTTTCTCTGCTATTGCTAGGGCCTCCTGGAAGAAGCTTATACTCTGCTTTTTCTGTACCATTACCTGGCGGAACAGGATAAATGCATCCTATATTTTTAGCGGGGAAATTATGGGCCAAATAGAAAAAAGAAAAAGAAAAGGTGATCCTTCATTGCATGTTTTGTCCGTAGTATTATATTGTACTCGATACTACAATGAACAAAATCTTAGTTCCTTTTTCTTTCTGAATATTGTCGACTTCGAGTACTTTCTAATCCACTTTACCAAATGTGTGTTGACTCATTGAAGAAAGCTAAATGAACTCACCATCTGCCTCTAATCGCTTTGCAGCCTCCTGCAACAATATCAAAATTGGCATTTAATACAAAAGAGAAAGACGAGCTGTACCAAGAAGGACAAGAAGATCCAAAGAATATAAATATACATTGCACTTGGATTTTTCCACGACTTAATTAATTTGAACCCTCATCTATGATATTCAAACTACAAATGTGATTAACATAAGACATCAAAATGCCAACAAACTTCGTAAAAAAGTTGGGATGATTACCTTTTTAACAATGGTTTCTTTCTTCCATGTTTCAACTCCTCTGAAAAAGGCCTTAGTTGATGTGCCTGCGAGTGTCGTATCATATAAAAAAGAGGCACCGGAGCAGGATGCATAATAAAAGAATTGTAACACAAACATTAATTACCGATACAGAGAACAATTAACAGAAGAGTGACCATCCAATCAGCAAATATCACATTGAAAGCGACTCCGATGCTAATGCCTAGCATAAGCATGGGTTGGATGAGAACAGCCAAGTCATAGTCGATAATTGGAATGTCAATAGTAGGATGCTTGAGCTTAAGATTGTAGTAAACAGTCGAGACTGCAGTTCCCATGATCATACCTGTCAAATTAGAAATGGCATTTATTGACTCCATAAAACCGAATTTGAACCTTACCATTACAAGAATTTCAAGGCCGTTAAAAATAATTTTATATGCATAGTTTCTTCTTCCAGGATTACAAGGAGACTAAGAACTTCAGCTTTGGGACCGTGTGAAACTATATGCATAGATTCTTGGATTTGAATTAACTCAACGAACAAAGAACTTGGAATATCCAATCACGCTGTACAGAAACAAGATTAATGTTTAAACATTCCATGTTATATCAATACGATTTGTAACTCACATTTTGAAATAGCAGCTGACGATTTTGGATCAAATCCAATAACCAGAGTAAGCATGGGGACAAATATCCCACCACCACCAACGCCACTAACACTTCCAAAAGATGATCCAAAAAATCCAATTATGCTACCAACAACAATTTGCCAGTTGAATTTCAGATCCTGGAGACGATATACCAAATTGTCACGCATTACAAGCCTTCCTTAAAAGTAATCGTGTAAAAGCTTAACTCATCACAACCTTTCTCAAATAGTAGCAACACAAATTTATGAATGTACACCAACCCAGAATAAAAAAACACAAATGTATGATTCTCCCTGGCTTAAGGAAGTTCTGTCCTTATCGTATTCAAGGCCGACTATATGAACTATCTTTTCCACACACACACACAAACACTCAGAATCGGAGGTATGATCAATTCAACAAATCAGCCATTTCTTTGAGGTTTTCTAAAAGTTATTCTTCTCTGTTTTGTACAAAATCTTACTTTTCTTTGAGGTCATATGCATATCTCCATTAAGAAGTTCACATACCGGCATAATCTATGAACAAAATCCTACGGATTTACAAAGATCAATTCTGAAAAAATAAATAAATAAATAAAT
>NW_019230896.1:0-3017 GCF_002742605.1 Olea europaea var. sylvestris
AAATGGGTAGTCTAATTCGACTGGAATCGAGCCAATGAAAAGTGGTTTACGATTTCATGATAACTTCGGGTCTGTTCGTTTTAGGCGAATTGCTAGTCTAATTCGATTGGAATCGAGTCAATGAATAGGGATTTTTTATTTCATGATAACATCGGGTTTGTTCGTCTTTGGTAAATTGCTAGTCTAATTTGATTCGAATAGAGCTAATGAAAAGTGGTTTTTGATTTCCTGATAACTTCGGGTTGATCATTTTCGGCGAATTGCTAGTCTATTTCAATTTGAACCGAGCCAATGAAAAGTGATTTTTGATTTCATGATAACTTCGGGTTTGTTCTTTTTTGGGTAATTGCTAGTCTAATTCGGTTGGAATCGAGCCAATGAAAAGTGGTTTTTGATTTCATGATAACTTCGGTTTTGATCATTTTCGGCAAATTGCTAGTCTAATTCGATTGGAATCGAGCCAATGAAAAGTGGTTTTTGATTTCATGATAACTTCGAGTTCGTTCATTTTCGGTGAATTGCTAGTCTAATTCGATTGAAATCGAGCCAATGAAAGTGGTTTTTGATTTCATGATAACTTCGGGTTTGTTAATTTTTTGCGCAATGCTGGTCTAATTCGATTGGAATCGAGCCAATGAAAAGTAGTTTTTTATTTCATGATAACTTCGGGTTTATTCGTTCTAGGACAATTTCTAGTCTAATTTGTTTGGAATCGAGCCAGTGAAAAGTGGCTTTCGATTTCATGATAACTTCGGGTTTGATCATTTTTGAAAAATTACTAGTCTAATTCGATTGGAATTGATCAAATGAAAAGTGGTTTTGGATTTCATGATAACTTCGGGTCTATTCATTTTTGGCGAATTGCTAGTCAATTCGATTGGAACCGAGTCAATGAAAAGTTGTTTTTTAATTAATGATAGCATTGGGTTTGTTCGTTTTTGGCAAATTGCTCGTCTAATTCGATTGGAATCTTGCCAATAAAAGGTGGTTGTTGATTTCATGATAACTTTGGGTTCGTTCATTTTTTTGCTAAATTCTAGTCTAATTCGATTGGAATCGAGCCAATGAAAAGTGGTTTTTGATTTCATGATAACTTAGGGTTTGTTTATTTTTTTGCCAAATTCTAGTCTAATTCAATTGGAATTGAGAGCATGGAAAGTAGTTTTTTATTTCATGATAACTTGGGTTTGTTAGTTTATGGCGAATTGCTATCTAATTCGATTGGAATCGAGCCAATGAAAAGTGATTTTTGATTTCATGATAACTTCGGGTTTGTTCGTTTTCGGCTAATTGCTAGTCTAATTTGATTTGAATCGAGCCAATGAAAAGTGGTTTTTGATGTCAAGATAACTTCAGGTTTCTTCGTTCTAGGACAATCGCTAGTCTAATTCGATTGGAATCGAGCCAATGAAATGTGGCTTTCGATTACATGATAACTTCGGGTTTGATCATTTTTGAAAAATTACTAGTCTAATTCGATTGGAATCGAGCCAATGAAAAGTGGTTTTCGATTTCACGATAACTTCGGGTTTGATCATTTTTGACAAATTGCTAGTCCAATTCGATCGGAATCCAGCCAATGAAAAGTGGCTTTTGATTTCATGATAACTTCGGGTTTGACGGTTTTTGAAAAATGGCTAGTCTAATTCGATTGGAATCGAGCCAATGAAAAGTGGTTTACGATTTCATGATAACTTCGGGTCTGTTCGTTTTTGGCGAATTACTAGTTTAATTCGATTGGAATCGAGTCAATGAAAAGTGATTTTTTATTTTGTCATACCATCGGGTTTGTTCGTCTTTGGCAAATTGCTAGTCTAACTCGATTGGAATCGAGCCAATGAAAAGTGGTTTTTGATTTCATGATAACTTCGGGTTGATAATTTTCGGCGAATTGCTAGTCTAATTAAATTTGAACCGAGCCAATAAAAAGCGGTTTTTGATTTCATGATAACTTTGGGTTTGTTCTTTTTCGGCTAATTGCTAGTCTAGTTCAATTGGAATCGAGCCAATGAAAAGTGGTTTTTGATTTCATGATAACTTCGGCTTTGATCATTTTCGGCGAGTTGCTAGTCTAATTCGATTGGAATCGAGCCAATGAAAAGTGGTTTTTGATTTCATGATAACTTCGAGTTCATTCATTTTCGGTGAATTACTAGTCTAATTCGATTGGAATCGAGCCAATGTAAAGTGGTTTTTGATTTCATGATAACTTCGGGTTTGTTCATTTTTTGCACAATGCTTGTCTAATTCGATTGGAATCGAGCCAATGAAAAGTAGTTTTTGATTTCATGATAACTTCGGGTTTCTTCGTTCTAGGACAATTGCTATTCTAATTCGTTTGGAATCGAGCCAACGAAAAGTGGCTTTCGATTTCATGATAACTTCGGGTTTGATCATTTTTGAAAAATTACTAGTCTAATTCGATTGGAATCCAGCCAATGAAAAGTGGTTTTCGATTTCACGATAACTTCGGGTTTGATCATTTTCGACAAATTGCTAGTCCAATTCGATCGGAATCCAGCCAATGAAAAGTGGCTTTTGATTTCATGATAACTTCGGGTTTGACCGTTTTTGAAAAATGGCTAGTCTAATTCGATTGGAATCGAGCCAATGAAAAGTGGTTTTCGTTTTCATGATAACTTCGGGTCTGTTCGTTTTTGTCGAATTGCTAGTCAATTCAATTGGAACGGAGTCAATGAAAAGTGGTTTATTATTTCATGATAACATCGGGTTTATTTGTCTTTGGCAAATTGCCACTCTAATTCGATTGGAACCTTGTCAATGAAAAGTGATTGTTGATTTTATGATAACTTCTGCTTCCTTCATTTGTTTGCCAAATTCTAGTCTAATTCGATTAGAATCGAGCCAATGAAAAGTGGTTTTTGATTTCATGATAACTTAGGGTTTGTTTATTTATTTTTTTTTTGCCAAATTCTAGTCTAATTCTGTAATACTCCGAAATTTTATGCTGATTTAAATTTCTTTAAGATGGCGATTTAACTTTCAATACTATTTTT
>NW_019230897.1:0-3017 GCF_002742605.1 Olea europaea var. sylvestris
CAAGAAATTGGACTAGTGGCACAGACGCGGGATCACGGGATTTTAACCAAATTTCTTCGTTTGGGCCTCCGAATAATTAATTTCCGTATAAATTATATCTGGTTGAAAAAGTACTAGGTTGAAGAAGTGCTTGACAGAAAAATAACAAAGAAAAATCGCACCAGGGGTAATTTTGTCATTTATCACAACGGTGTCGGACTGGGCTGAAATTTGGCAGGTTGATTGGTAACGGCCCGTGAAATTGGACTCCTGACACAAACCCAGGATCACGGGATTTTAGCCAAATTCCTTCGTTTGGGCCTCCGAATAATTAATTTCCTTATTAATTGTGTCAGGTTGAAGAAGTGATGGATAGAAAATTAACAAAGGAAAACCGCAACCGGGCAATTTTATCATTTGTCACGACGGTGTCAGAGAGGGCCAAAATTTGGCAGGTTGATTGGAAACGGCCTGCGAAATTGGACTCGGGGCATAGACCCGAGATCACGGGATTTTAGCCAAATTCCCGCGTTTGGGCCTCCGAATAATTAATTTTCGAATTAATTATGTCTGGTTGAAAAAGCTAGACAGAAAATTAACAAAGAAAAACTGCACCAGGGGAAATTTTTTCATTTGTCGTGACGGTGTAGAAATGGGCCGAAGTTCAGCTGGTTGATAAGAAACGGCCCGTGAAATTGGACTCGGGGCACAAACCCAAGATCACGGGATTTTACCCAAATTCCTTCGTTTGGGCCTCTGAATAATTAATTTCCTTATTAATTATGTCAGGTTGAAGAAGTGTTCGACAGAAAATTAACAAAGCAAAACCGCACTAGGGTCAATTTTGTCAATTGTCGCGACAGTGCCGGAATGGGCCGAAATTTGACAGGTTGATTGGAAACGGCGAAGAGATTGGACTCATTGCACAGACCCGGGTTCACGCGATTTTAACCAAATTCCTTCGTTTGGGCCTCCGAATAATAAATTTCGGTATTTATTATGTTAGGTTGAAGAAGTACTTGACAGAAAAATAATAAAGAAAAATCGCATCAGGGGCAATTTTGTCATTTGTTGAGACGGTGTTGGAATGGGCTAAAATTTAGCAGGTTGATTGGAAACGGCCCGTGAAATCGGACTCTGGGCACAGACCCAAGATCATGGGATTTTAGCCAAATTCTTTCGTTTGGGACTCCGAATAATTAATTTCCTTATTAATTATGTCAGGTTGAAGAAGTGCTGGACAGAAAATTAACAAAGAATAACCGCACCACGGGAAATTTTTTCATTTGTCGCGATGGTGTCGGAATGGGCCGAAATTTGTCATGTTGATTGGAAACAGTCAAGAAATTGGACCCGGGGCACAAACCCGGGATCACGGGATTTTAACCGAATTCCTTCGTTTGGGCCTCCAAATAATTAATTTTCGTATTAATTATATAAGGTTTAAGAAGTACTTGACAGAAAATTAACGTAGAAAAACTGCACCAAGGACAATTTTGTCTTTTGTCGCGACGGTGTCGAAATGGGCCGAAATTTGGCAGGTTGGTGGGAAACGGCCCTCGAAATTGGACTCGGGGCACAGACTCGGGATCACGGGATTTTACCCAAATTCCTTCGTTTGGGCCTCCGAATAATAAATTTTCGTATTAATTATGTCAGGTTGATGAAGTGTTGGACAAAAAATTGACAAAGCAAAACCGCACCAGTGGAAATTTTATAATTTGTCGCGACGGTGTCGGAATGGGCTGAAATTTGGCATGTTGGTTGGAAACTGCCCGTGAAATTGGACTCGGGGCACAGACTCGGGATCACGGGATTTTACCCAAATTCCTTCGTTTGGGCCTCCGAATAATAAATTTTCGTATTAATTATGTCAGGTTGAAGAAGAGATGGACAGAAAATTAACAAAGAAAAACAGCATCGGGGGCAATTTCGTCATTTGTCATGACGCTGTCGGAATGTGCCAAAATTTGGAAGGTTGATTGGAAACGGCCCGCGAAATTGGACACGGGGCATAGACCCGGGATCACGGGATTTTAGCCAAATTTCTTCGTTTGGGCCTCTGAATAATAAATTTTCGTATTAATTATGTCAGGTTGATGAAGTGTTGGACAAAAAATTGACAAAGCAAAACCGCACCAGTGGAAATTTTATAATTTGTCGCGACGGTGTCGAAATGGGCCGAAATTTGGCAAATTGATTGGAAATGGCCCGCAAAATTGGAATCGGAGCACAAACCCGGAATCACGGGATTTTAGCCAAATTCCTTCGTTTGGGTCTCCGAATAATTAATTTCCTTATTAATTACATCAGGTTGAAGAAGTGTTGTATAGAAAATTAGCAAAGAAAATTCGTACCAGGGGCAATTTTGTAATTTGTCGTGACGGTGTCATAACGGAACAAAATTTGGCAAGTTGATTGGAAATGGCCCGCGAAATTAGACTCGGGGCACATACCCGGGATCACGTGATTTTAGCCAACTTCCTTCGTTATGACCTCCGACTAATTAATTTTCGTATCAATTATGTCAGGTTGAAGAAGTGATGGACAGAAATTAACAAAGCGAAATCGCACCAGATGCTATTTTGTCATTTGTCACGACAGTGTCGAAATGGGCCAAAATTTGGCAGGTTGATTGGAAACGGCTCGCAAAATTGGACTCGGGGCACAAACCCGGGATCACGGTATTTCAGCCAAATTCCTTCCTTCGGGCCTCCGAATAATTAATTTCCTTATTAATTATGTAAGGTTGAATAAGTGTTGGACAGAAAATTAACAAAGCAAAATCACCAGGGCAATTTTCTCATTTGTCGCGACAGTGTCGAAATGGGCCGAAATTTGCAGGTTGATTGGAAACGGCCCGCGAAATTGGACTCGGGGCACAGACCCAGGATCACGTATTTTAGCAAAATTCCTTCGTTTGGGCCTCCAAATAATTAATTTCATTATTAATTATGTTAGGTTGAAGAAGTGATGGACAAAAAATTAACAAAGCAAAACCGCACCATGGGCAATTTTGTCATTTGTCGCAACTGTGT
>NW_019230898.1:0-3017 GCF_002742605.1 Olea europaea var. sylvestris
TCGGAAACAAAAATCGCGTCGGGGGCAATTTCGTTATTTTTCGTGACTGTATCAGAATGGGCTAAAATTTGACAGGTCGATCGAAAACAAAAATCGCGCAGTTGGCAATTTCGTCATTTTTCAAGACTGTGTCGGAATGGGCTCATTATTTTTCTTGACTGCGTCGGAATTGCCAAAAATTTGACAAGTTGATCGGAAACAAAAATCCCGCCGGGGGCAATTTCGTCATTTTTCGCGATTGTGTCGGAATGGGCTCAAATTTGACAGGCTGATCGGGAACAAAAATCGCGCCGGGTGTAATTTCGTCATATTTCGCGACTGTGTCGGAATTGACTACAATTCGACTGGTTGATCGGAAACAAAAATCGCGTCGGGGGCAATTTCGTCATTTTTCTCGACTGTGTCGGAGTTGGCTGAAATTTGGCAGTTTAATCGGAAATAAAATTCCTGCCGACGGCAATTTCGTCATTTTTCTCGACTGTGTCGGAATGGGTTCAAATTTGACAGGTTGATAGGGTACAAAAACCGCGCCGGGTGTAATTTCGTTATTTTTCGTGACTGTATCAGAATGGGCTAAAATTTGACAGGTTGATCGGAAACAAAAATCGCGCGGTAGGCAATTTCGTCTTTTTTCGCGACTGTGTCGGAATGGGCTCAAATTTGACAGGTTTATCGAGAACAAAAATCGCGCCGGGTGTAATTTCGTCATTTTTCGCGACTGTGTCGGAATTGGCTAAAATTTAACTTGTTGACTGGAAACAAAAACCACGCCGGGGGCAATTTCGTCATTTTTCTCGACTACGTCGGAATGGGCTCAAATTTGACAGGTTGATCGGAAACAAAAATCGCGCCGGGGGCAATTTCGTCATTTTTCTCGACTACGTCGGAATGGGCTCAAATTTGACAGGTTGATCGGAAACAAAAATCGCGCCGGGGGCAATTTCGTCATTTTTCTCGACTACGTCGGAATGGGCTCAAATTTGACAGGTTGATCGGAAACAAAAATCGCGCCGGGGGCAATTTCGTCATTTTTCTCGACTACGTCGGAATGGGCTCAAATTTGACAGGTTGATCGGAAACAAAAATCGCGCCGGGGGCAATTTCGTCATTTTTCTCGACTGTGTCGGAATTGGCTGAAATTTGGCAGTTTGATCGGAAATAAAAATCGCGCCGGCGGCAATTTCGTTATTTTTCTCGACTGTGTCGGAATGGGTTCAAATTTGACAGGTTGATCGGGTACAAAAACCGCGCCGGGTGTAATTTCTTCATTTTTCGCGACTTTGTCGGAATTGGCTAAAATTTGACTCGTTGATCGGAAACAAAAACAACGCCGGGGGCAATTTCGTCATTTTTCTCGACTACGTCGGAATGGGCTCAAATTTGACAGGTTGATCGGAAACAAAAATCGCGCCGGGGGTAATTTCGTCATTTTTCGCGACGATGTCGGAATGGGCTGAAATTTGACCAAGTTGATTGGAAACAAAAATAGCGCCGGGGGCAATTTCGTCATTTTTCGCGATTGTGCCGGAATGGGCTCAAATTTGACAGGTTGATCGGGAACAAAAATCGCGCCTGGTGTAATTTCGTCATTTTTTCGCGACTATGTCGGAATTGGTTAAAATTCGACTGGTTGATCGGAAACAAAAATTGCGCCGGGGGCAATTTCGTCATTTTTCTCGACTGTGTCGGAATTGGCTGAAATTTGGCAGTTTGATCGGAAATAAAAACCGCGCCGACGGCAATTTCGTCATTTTTCTCGACTGTGTAGGAATGGGTTCAAATTTGACAGGTTGATCGGGAACAAAAATCGCGCCGGGTGTAATTTCGTCATTTTTCGCGACTGTGTCGGAATTGGCTGAAATTTGACTGGTTGATCGGAAACAAAAACAACGCCGGGGGCAATTTCGTCATTTTTCTCGACTGTGTCGGAATTGACTGAAATTTGGCTATTTGACCTGAGATAAAAATCGTGCCGGGGGCAATTTCGTCATTTTTCTCGACTGTGTCGGAATGGGCTCGAATTTGACAGGTTGATCGGAAACAAAAATCGCGTCGGGGGCAATTTCGTCATTTTTAGCGATTGTGTCGGAATGGGCTCAAATTTGACAGGTTGATCGGGAACAAAAATCGCGCCGGGTGTAATTTCGTCATTTTTCGCGACTGTGTCGGAATTGGCTAAAATTTGATTGGTTGATCTGAAACAAAAACAACGCCGGGGGCAATTTCGTGATTTTTGTCGACTGTGTCGGAATTGGCTGAAATTTGGCAGTTTGATCGGAAATAAAAATCGCGCCGGCGGCAATTTCGTTATTTTTCTCGACTGTGTCGGAATGGGCTGAAATTTGGCAGTTTGATCGGAAATAAAAATCGCGCCGGCGGCAATTTCGTTATTTTTCTCGACTGTGTCGTAATGGGTTCAAATTTGACAGGTTGATCGGGTACAAAAACCGCGCCGGGTGTAATTTCGTCATTTTTCGCGACTTTGTCGGAATTGGCTGAAATTTGACGCGTTGATCGGAAACAAAAACAACGCCGGGGGCAATTTCTTTATTTTTGTCGACTGTGTCGGAATTGGCTGAAATTTGACAGTTTGATCTGAAATAAAAGTCGCGCCGGGGTCAATTTCGTCATATTTCTCGACTGTGTCGGAATGGGCTCAAATTTGACAGGTTGATCGGAAACAAAAATCGCGCCGCGGGCAATTTCATTATTTTTCGTGACTGTATCATAATGGGCTAAAATTTGACAGGTTGATCGGAAACAAAAGTCGCGCAGTTGGCAATTTCGTCATTTTTCGCGACTGTGTGGGAATGGGCTCAAATTTGACAGGTTGATCGGGAACAAAAATCGCGTCGGGTGTAATTTCGTCATTTTTCTTGACTGTGTCGGAATTGGTTAAAATTCGACTGGTTCATCGGAAACAAAAATCACGCAGGGGGCAATTTCGTCATTTTTCGCGACTGTGTCGGAATGGGCTCAAATTTGACAGGTTGATCGGGAACAAAAATCGCGTCGGG
>NW_019230899.1:0-1498 GCF_002742605.1 Olea europaea var. sylvestris
TTTTTTTTTTTTTTGCTTTGATTCTTATGGCAAGGTGCTCTTGGCATAAAATTACTCCATTATTCCATTGTGCTACTAATCTGAAACCATTATTTTGAACCTCCATCATGGCTGCAATTTTTGATATTCTTCTTTCACAATCAATCTGTCTAATTTTTATTTTAATATTCATCCTTGAAGAGGGTCTAAATCTTTTAGCTCCTTCATAAATTAAAATACAATGATAAGCTGGAATTACAATGCCATTATTTACACGAGGGGGTATGCAAATGAATTGAATCATTAAGGGATAATCTTTTAACTGATCAAGAATCTTTTTAAGTTTTGGTGGAAAAATTCTAAAAGATCTATTTAATATGTGTACAATGTCTATCATACCGAACTGTAAAACTAGGTAAAAAAAGGTCTTCTTCAAAGATTGTATAATCAAAAAAAAAAATTGTAGGATAATTGTGTCTAAGAAAGGCTGAATTTTGGGCCACATTGTATTTGGGACCATGTCTAAGGAAGAATTTGTTTTCATTGTGATAATGACTTAAAATTTGAGCAAAATATATAATTTCCTGTACAACGAAATTCTATATAGAGCTTCGAACAATACTGGCACAATCACCAATTTTTTGTTCTAATTCGTATAAAGTCTTTTATTATCCTGCAGTTGTTGAATCTTTTAGTTCAATAAGTCTTTCTATTTTATCTGGATAATTTCTACTCGTAGAAGCGATGTCTTTGGAAATGGGTCATTCAAGTGTATCTATAGAACAAGTCTGTCTAAACTTTTATGCAATTGAAGAATTTCATTTTGATATTTACTAATAGTTTGTTGGGACGAAGAAATTTGATCTTCAAGGAGTTGTATTCTTTCCTCTAACGAATGCTTTCTAAGATTCAAATTTCTAACAACTTTAGTCATAGTTTCACAACTATCACAAAGTTGTATTGATGAAGATGATGATGAAGCTTGAGAGGGGGTTTGCATGGTCTATCTAACTCTTTTAGATATATGAAAATTAAATCCTATCATTTCTCTACAAAAATTTAAAACTTCTTAAAGTGTATAAAATCCTTTGAAAAGAGGGTCGGGAAATCTTTTTACTTGTTGTAATACTTCTGACCAATAATTATATATATCAGGCTTTCTACCTTTAATTACTGCAAAGAAACTAAAATTTCCTGTTTTCTACTTGATTATGAATCTATCTAAAATAGTTAGCTAAGGCATTAATGCCATCTAATTTTTGTTTAGAGTCACGTGCCATACAGAGATTATTCGGTAGACAAAGCTCCCTTTCTAGTGGTCTTTCTAAATTATTTCCTCTGAATCGAAGATTAGATCCTTGAGGGGCCACTCTCAAAGTGACATTCCCAAAGTTCATCATCCTTTGATCTATCTGCATCATGAAGATAATGAGTTAGAAAATTAATAACCTGCCTACTTAAATTATTTGCTAAAATATTATTTTTTCCGTTAATATGTTCTATATTAATTTTATAGCTA
>NW_019230899.1:4180-18685 GCF_002742605.1 Olea europaea var. sylvestris
CAATGCTCAAATTAATAATTGTGCGACCCGAATCAACTCCAATTCTCGTCCCGAAGCCTTGATTCACAATTAACAAATTCCCTCTCGTTTTGGGCCTAATCCATATCACATTACTTTGATTCGTCAACTTATATCACAACCTAACTTGAACTTTTTTATTCATTGAAAACTCAAATTGTAGACATTCTTGATTTTTTAAGGTTAGAATCTAGAGTTTTAGACATATTACTACCCAAATTAGGATTCTCGATTCTCGATTCTCGGTTTCGATTCCGATTTTTTTTTTTTTTTTTTTGGAATTGGACCAAAACCTTCGGTTCCTGTTCTATTTCAATTCGGTAGGTTGATTCCTATTAAAATGCACAGGTTTATTTATTACTTTATGTTGATATTAGTGTTTTTTATTTAAAGAATGTAAATGAAATACTAATCCATGTACAATTTTAACTTTACCTACATATTGTAGTTGATCCCAAACTAAAATAAAGAACGAAGGTATTTACAAATTTATAATTTCAGGCATTTATCATTTTTTACAAATTTACATCTTCATTATACTTCCAGTACTGAAAGTGCTTTTCTGGAAAAAAAAAATGATGAGCCACGAGTGGCTTGACTTGCCTCACCAATAGGAGATGTAGAGTCTCGAAAAATTTTCATAAAAGAGAATTAAGTATTTTATATGCTATATTTTTTTATATTTTGGAAAGTTGGGGAGACTAAAGTGATATATGGGTAAATTCAATTTTATTTGGGTCTAATAGTCAAATATTTAGATTTCGATAGGGCAAAGATAAATATATCAATATGGGGCTTGATCGATAGCTCGTATTTAATTATTTATTTTAGACTCGAGAAAAAGTTGATTCGGATAAGTCACCTCAAGATATTACAGTTTGAAGAAGTTGTTAAATTTTAGTTTTTCATTTGAATTAAAAATTGAATTTAAAAGAGATTGCTACCACGTGTAGGGATTGTTTTCAAAAGGTTGAACCCCAATCTTGGGGGCCTCCATCGCCCTGCCTCTAAAGCTTTGTGAGAGAGGTAAATCGTGAGATGTGCCCAGCTGGCCAAAGAAAAAAAATATAAATTAAAAATAAATAAATAAATAAATAAACACTATACAGAAGGTTTTATTATATGCACCCTAGAATATACAGATACACGTATACAGCAGAAAGTAGAAAAATAGATTTGGAAAATGCTTTCTTTTTCTTTCAAAATTTGATTGATCAAGTAAGGTAGAATAACGAGGTGCCGTTATTTTATCCCATTTAAATTATTTCTTTCATGTTGTTGAATTATTATGCTAATAAAAATTAAAGATATAATATGATATGTATGTTATGGTTATCAGATACCAAAGATATAATTTTATTGAATTCTTACTAATTCCTAAAGATATGATGTGGTATGATATTTTGACACATTTTTAAATCTTTTATTTGGGGTTGTACCATTATTTGTGTCCTATTGAGTATTATCGTATTCTCATCATTTTTCCATACTCTTCACAGGTTAGGAAGGGTCGTTGGTTGGCAAACGATGAGGTGTAGTCATGGTGCCAGGATTTATGAAACTCATTAACTTAAATTTGGTGTAACGTGACTATGAATTTATTTTTCGGCATTATTTTAGTTTTGTTATCATGTGAATTTATTATTTAGGATTTGGGAACATATTTTAATTGGTTATGCTTTCTACATGTTTTATTTAATAATGGTGGAACCATGGTTGTTTAATTATTAAATGAAACTTTCAGTAACGATTTAAATATTAAAAATTTGAGTCGTTACAGTTTTGTATCAGAGCGCAGGTTTAATTTTCTACAGACCCATATATATTCTTAATATGAGTTTTTAAAAAAAAATAAAATTACGTGCATGTCACTTTTCACGTGAACAGTGCACATCACTATTTATGTAAACAGTGACAACAAAATTTAATAAAAAATGTGATGATTTTAAATTTAAATGATTGTAAAAGTGTATGTATCTGTAAGTGTGTGTATATAAATTTTGAAAATTGCAAAATGCACGTGTTTATAATTTTCATGTGTACTATTTATGTCGTGTGTATCTCTTTGAGTGGATAATGGATATATAGTTTGCACGTATGTCTAAAACCCAAATAGACATGTCTACCACAATTGAACACAATCATGCAAATAGATACACTGAAGCAACACTCCCCCACATTCTGCCTTAAGTATTCTGGCATCTAATCCAAGATTATTGTGCTGTTTAACGCTTTCTAGAAGGATAGATTTGAGTTGAACTAGATGAATAAAGAACAAGAATTAAAGAGGTCCAGATTATTGGGTTGCTGAAATTAACGCTTTCTAAAGGTTCATTAGATCAAGTTGAATAAAGCTTGTTCACTTTGTTTTTAAAAAATTATATGCTCCAAAAAGTGTGGTTATGTGCCACTTAAAAATGAAAAGCAAAAGAACAGGAACAGAAGATATGTGTTGGGTTATGTGTCTTGAAACACCAAATGAATCCAAACCACACCACTCTAAAGAAAAAAAAAGTCACCAAAAGAAAACAAAAGGAAAAATAATAATAATAAAGAAAGAAAGAAGGAAAGCACCAACAAATGCGGTTTTGTGTGGGTAGTTATTGTGCCACCTAAGCACGGTGCTTAACATAAACTAAGCACGGTGTGTGTGTGTGTGAATTGGATTAATTTAAATTATTACAAGAAATAAATACTTATTTTGCAATTCTAACTTTGCGTGGTATTTGTTAAAGTTAATAATTTTTTTAGATATATAATTTTAAAGATACAATGAAAAATATAAGTTTTATTTAATTAAGCCCCTAAATATGTAAGAATTCGAAAAACCTTTGGCACTCAACGACCACCTTCCGACGACTCTAAAGTATGTAAAGGGATAAGAAGAGGAATTTATTAAATTTTTTGCATAAGTTAAATCTTTTAAATTGCCTACTTTTAAATTTTACGACATGCACATTTATTTTCTCGTTAAATTTATGATATGTATTGTTGGATATGTGTTGTTCAAAAAACAATAAATGGCATGTGGAATGGAATGAGAACCGAAAGCCAAACTTGTTGGACCACGCGGTCGCGTGGACCAACCTGTCATGTGACTGCACAGCATATTAAAGGGCCTTAAGGCCCTGTTGGCCATCGGCGGACCTACAAAAGGTCCTAGTGGGTCACTTGACCCACCTAGTTCAAGTTGGCTTTTTTTCTTTTTTTTTTCTTTTTTTTTTTTTTTTTTTAAGANTTTAAGTTTTTTCTTTCTTTCTTTCTTTCTTTCTTTTAGCCAAAAATCAGATTTGGACAGTAATCGTAGTGGGCTTTTTATTAGAATAAAGTTACAGTGATTACCAAACAATTGAGAGAGTGAGAGTTGAAATTATTTTGTCATTTGTAATATTTAATTTGAAAATTCTTTGGAAATTATTATTCATCATATATGTGACATTATTTGGAATTTTTTGAGAATTGTTATTTATTATATATATGAGATTAGAATTGTTATTTATCATATATATGAGATTTGTGAATCTATGATAGTGATCATGTTTATGTGTTTTTGTTTCTGTGGAATACATAATTTGTTTGTAACTTTTTAATAAATTTAGTTATGCCCCACTAACTTCAAATATCTGCGTCCGCCACTCTGTTGGCAAGAGACCTGTGCGATCGCATAGGGTGAAGGGAAAATTATAGCTGTTGGCAGTTTTCTAGTTTTTATTCTTTGGTGGCTTTTCACTCTCATTTGGCACCATTTCGTGAAACCATGTTCCATGGCTATAAATATGAGATTAATGGACATTGAAAACGTATGAGAAACATATGGAAAACATTAAGATCCATATTACATTCCACTATTGAAGAATCAAAACTTTCTTCCTTCATATTCTTAGAATTCCTTCTTTGTGTTCTTCAAGTTCGGGTGGAGAAATGCTTGTGCTTTTGTGTTTCTCTACATCAAGGCTTGATCAATACTTCAAACCATTTGCCGCGAGATCCTTTAAGCACCAAAATTAACACCGACAGGGGGCAAATATCGTTTGAGGACAACGATATAATGTCGTGTTTGAGCATTTCATATTCGGTTTGTTTTTCACGTTTATTTCATCTACTTGATATCACTTCTATTTTGTTTCTTCTCCAACCCGGTGGAAATAAATTCCCAACAATCTCAAACGATATTATGCAATGGAGAATGGAACCACTATGGCATAAATCAATTTGATGTAATCAAGATCTTGTTAAGATCTTGTTTTGCATCAGTTGATGAGACGAATTCTGTCAAAGAAATCTAGAACATTTGGAAAGAAAGGTTTCCAATTGAAGAATGAAAAGATTGAATCCGATGTGCCTCCAATGGAAAAACTGCAGATAAGTGCTATCTAATTTATTTAATTATGGTTGAAATGGCCAAAAATACATGGCTGCCTACACGTGTTTTTCCATAATTAGTCAAGGACCATGAATTTGAACCTTTTCAGTATGCATAATTTACGTGGATATTGATAAAATGGATTTAATATCATACCTCATCATGCACCAGTATTTTGTTCTCAAATCCAACATACGTTACTAGAAGAAGACAAAACTCACTAAATGGATAGTAATTTATATGATGCATACTTAATGATCAAATGATAGATGCTGATGGAAAATAATATATATATATATATATATATATATATACACAATGCTGTAATGTAAACCAGTGAATTTATGCGTGACTTTTGGCCATACATTGAATTTTCTGGTTCGTGGAATTTTCTTTGTATAATCGTCGGTAACATTGAAATTGAAATTGAAAGATTCATGTTTCGATCCACTTTTGTATATCAATGAAAGTTACTTTCCATTCGAATTACGTTGTGCACGAGACTAACTGACGCAATCTGCTATATTTCTAAGATGGTGTGATAGCATTATCAATTAAATTAGTGCAGAAATAATTGGAGCCAAATTTCTGTAATTAGATAATATATTTTGGTTGAAAATAAAATTTGCATGAATTATGACAAATTGTGATATGTTCTATTGGAAATTGCTTGCACAATTACTGAGATACGGAATCATTTTATAGAACACAAAATTATGTCTATAGTTGGCGGTGATGCTCGATGTCTTTGAAAATGGTAGTAAAATGATCTATGCTGAATCATATTTGCGAATGATAAAAAGTGACTTTGTCCATAAGAATAAGGTGAATATATGCCTTATTATTCAATATGATGTTATCTTGTGAAAGTGAAAAAGTGCAATTCTCGTGAAACAAGAAAGTCTTATTCGATGTTAAATTTGACTACAATCGTGGAACCAATTGAGTTGGTTTATACTTGGAAAAGTATTACTGGTCTATGAGATGACGTTGATCAAATGGTGTGATCTATTAAAGTGATAAGTGAATGAAAGAGTTAATAAATTATAAGTTCAAATATAATCCCAAATGGGGGGGTTAAGCATATTGATGAACTCTCTAAGTTCGAAAATAACTCAAAACATGGGGGTTAACATTAATGCTTAAGAACTTATATGAGAAGTTCAAGACTAGTGGATGCAACGTTACTAGGTTGCATGAATATTCCTAATCGAGGAATTGTGAGGGTAACTTAATTTAAAAGTTACAATTCCCTATACCTTTCAATCATAGAAGATATCTATGAAGGTGAAAATGTTGAAACCCCTTATATATAATTATAAGGATGTGAGACACTAAGTCTAAAGTGGATGAGTTGGGTGAAAACCGATTATGACGTTTGCTAAACCAATTGGAATATTTAAAGAATATTCACAATATTAAAGATCAATGTAATGATTCAATGATGAGAAGCAAATACCCAAGTATGAGATCCACAAATCAAAGTGATTGACAAGTGCAATGGTTGATAGAAATTTTTCAACCGTATTTTGAAAATTTATAAAGCTTGAAATAAAGCTAGGGAAAAGATGTGGCTTCTTGGTGGTGACAAGTTGTATCTATCAAATGAATCGATCGTTGGTTGGCTATGTTTGATAAGAGAATAAGTCAAATGTAATGGAAGTCTAGACATATAAGTCTTAGATGTGACTAAATAAGGAAATTATCTGAGATGGAATAATTTTGGTAAAGATCTAGAGGATCCTTTAAACCACTAAATAGAGTTTTAGTGGCATCTACCTTGAGTATGATGGTGGTAGAAACTTCTAAACTACAAAGATCCACCAATGACGGCAACCCTACCTGTTATTACTCAAAAGGTATTCCACGAGTTCAAAGGGTAACAACAAGTCATTCGATAAGTGGATAGTTACAACATTATATAAATCCGCGATAACCTTATCCTAATCAAATAATGTTGTGTAATACATTAAACAAAAAAAAAGTCAAACTTCAAAAAAAAAAAGAAGAAGAAGAAATAGAAATTTTTTGTCAACGTGTTAGAAATTAAGTGGGTTATACTATTAGTCTTGAATTTCTCAATTTTGAAAGGTAAGTAAAGTTACTTATTGAAATGTTATGTTTGATTTTATAGTTGTTAGGTTCTTAGATTAAATTCAATTTTATTGAAGGGGTTAAGTATAATAAACTATGAAGTTGAGTAAAATGAAAGAAAAATTAGTTTTAGTAATTAAAGAGACTTTAGAAATCTCCTAAACGTGAAATAATTAAGTTTGGGTATTGCCTATTTAATTATTGAAATTATTTAAATTAGTTAATTGTTGATTTAAAAATTATATTATATTTTAGACGGCGATACGGATATCGGGACATTGAACCAATCAAGTTGATTTTAGCGTACATGGTTCTATGAGTGGAAAAATATAATATTTTTAAAATATTTATAAATTAAGTATATTGTCAAAGTATGTGCAATTATGTGTTCGAATTATATGATTATTATGGAAATCTCTTTTATTATGATATATGTGGAATTATTTATGGCATATTTGTGACTTGTTATGTAAGACATGTGATATTGAGATTTGTTTGGCATGTAAGAAAAGTACCCATGATTATATACTTCTTCTAGTTCACAGAGGGATCTTGACCGTGTTCTATCCTACATGGAGGGTCTTGACTTGACATTGGTCTTGATCGTGTACATATAGTTCATAGAGGGGTCTTGACCGTATTCTAGAATTGATTATGATAGGTCTTTGAGACCTGCTTTCATTCACGGAGGGGGCCAAAGGCCCGTGGCAAAAGTTCTTAGCCCGAGAGGCGGATTACATATTTCAATTAGAGAGTACATTTTTGGTGGATTTTTCAGCACGTTTGATGTGATGAGATTATAACACGGTTATTAACTGATGTTATATCATGATTTTAAGATGATATTTTTATGACCTTATGTGAATATTTCACTCTTTAGCTATAATTACATGATGGTAGCTTGTGAATTATCAAATGATTTGAATTTGATTTTCAATATAAATGCATAAATGGAAAAATTATATTTATTTTGAACTTCTCCACTCACTGAGCTATTAACTTATATATTTTTTCACGTTTTTCCTTATCAGGCAGCAATTGAGAATCTGGGCATCTTTTGGAGTTGAGCCTTGATTTTGGAGTCAGAACCACACGACAGAGTTTGTTAGTATGACTCACTTCATAGAACATGTAGTCAGTGTTTTAGGACGCATGTTCATGTCTAAATGTGATTTTGCATAACTTGTAGATAGTTATGGGGCTCACTATGTATTATGTATCCATATGTATATTTCATTGTATTTCTTGGTAAAAGTGGAGATTTCGGCTTATCTTTATTGTGCTGTGCTATAGTTTGGGATTTGTGTGAAATTGATCACAGGTTGGTTAGTCCTTTTTACAGGGGAGATAATGCCGAAATTTTGTTAGAAAAATGATGTATAAAAAGTGATATATTGTATTTGTAGTAGCATTGATGGTGGGTCCGATTTTTAGTTGGTATCCATCATCGGTGCATGCCACGTCCGGATCTAGTGGTGTTACACGGGGTGGGGTGTGTCAGTTTAGTATCAGAGCATGCACTAGAGTTCATGGGTTTGCATTGTACATGCATACATTCTGATATTTAGCATATCATGCATAACTGTAGGTGAGTCATGCCTCGTGGTGGCAAAACTCAAAGGCTCCAAGATATGTTGTCTCAGTCTCACATTGCTCCTAATAGAGATGAACTGAGAGAGTCCGAGAGAGTAGATGAATCAGTTCACCAGCCTCCTGAAACACAGGGACAGGGAAATGTGATTGGAACTAATCCTATTACTGTTGAAAGAATTGCTATTGTCGTTGCATCTGCTATGCGTAATACCGACGGAGATTTTAGTATTGAAAGGGCTACAAAGTTAGGGGCTAAAGTGTTCATTGACACAGCCGATCCTGCAGTTGCGCAGGCATGGATGACAAAGATAGAGAGGGTATTTGACGTTATGGATTGCTCAGACGATCAGAAGTTGTGTCTTGCCACCTTCTTATTAGAGGAGGGTGCGTATGATTGGTGGCAGTGGGTACGGAGCACATATCTAGACCCTTCCATCATTTGTTGGATAGATTTTCGTCGTATCTTTTACGATGCTTATTACCATCGATCCTATAAAGATGCAAAGCAGGAGGAATTTCTGAAACTAATACAGGGCCATATGACTATTGCAGAATATCAGGAAAAATTTATTGAACTTTCAAAATATGTCCAAGTTCTGGTAAGCAACGAAATTGATAAATGTAGACGGTTTGAAAATAGGTTAATGGAAGAAATCAGGTCAATAGTAATAGCTGCAGGCTGGAATGAATTTGGCAAATTAGTGGAATCAGCTTTGAGAGTAGAAAAGAGCATTTTTGATAGGCCAATTGGTAGAGAACAAATAATGTTCAGAGCAAACGGTAGTTAGACAATGGAAAGTGCTTCTAGCTATAGACCACCATTGAGGGACAGTAGAGGATTTCAACCTGGTGTGTCCAATTCAGGTCAATTCAAATCTCGATTCCGAGAAAGTAAGGGTCCTAAATTCAGTACCAGTACTATACTGCAGCCATTGGCCAGTCGTAATTATACTCAGGGTTCTTTCTAAAGATCATTTACTCCGAGACAGGGAGAGAGTTCTACTAGTGCAAGATTTCTTCTTGCCAATTATGTGGAAGATCTCATCTTGGAGAGTGTTTAAAGTTCAAGGGAGTTGGTGTTTGCTATCGCTGTGGCCAAGAAGGACATATGAAAAGGAATTGCCCAGTTTTATTTCAGGAGGGTAACATGGCACATATGATGTTTCTTCAATAGAGTGCTGGTAGTACAAGACAAAATCAGACTTAGAGAGATGATTCAGCTAACAGAGCAGGTGCAAACAGTGTGGTCCAGTCTAATATCGCAAGCGGTAGTGGTACAAAATCAAAAGGGCAAGTAGGACGATCGAAGACTCAGGGCAAAATTTTTGCTATGCCTCAGTAGGCGGCAAAGGAATCACCAGATGTTATCATGGGTATGTTGTCTATTTTTGATAGAAATGCTCGTATTTTGATTGATCCTGGATCTACACATTCTTTTATGTCATTTGCATTTTCTTTATATGCGAATTAAAAGCCAGAACTTTTAGGCAGTTGTTTGGTAGTGAATACACCAGTAGGAGAATCACTATTAGCAAACAATATATATTGAGATTGTGGCATTAAAGTAAAGGAGAATGAGCTCAAGGTAAATTTAATACCTCTTGACATACATGATTTTGATGTTATCTTGGGTATGGACTTTCTGACAACAAATCGAGCTTCAGTTGATTTCTTTCAAAAGGAGGTTGTGTTTAGACAACCAGGACAGCCTGAAGTTATATTCAATGGACAGCGCAGAATTTTACCGTCTTGTGTGATATCTGCTATTGATGCTAAAAGATTACTCAACAAGGGCTGCCATGTATATTTGACTCATGTAATTGATACAGATGTTAGCAAACTAAAACTTGAAGATATCCCAGTGGTCAAGGACTTTCCTGATGTATTTCCAGAAGAATTACCAGGCTTACCATCAGACAGAGATATGGAGTTCACTATAGATTTGATTCCAGGAACTGCACCTATTTCACAGGCACCTTATAGAATGGCACCAATAGAATTGAAAGAGCTAAAGGTTCAGTTGCAATAGTTGGTAGACAAGGGTTTCATCAGACCTAATATATCTCCATGGGGAGCACCAATTTTGTTTGTGAAAAAGAAAGATAGCACCATGCGATTGTGCATAGATTACAGATAATTGAACAAAGTGACAATTCGCAATAAATATCCTTTACCACGTATTGATGATCTGTTCGATCAGCTTCGAGGTGCTGCAGTATTTTCAAAGATTGATTTGCGTTCTGGATATCATCAACTTAAAATCATGGATAGTGATGCACCAAAAACTGCTTTCAGGATAAGATATGGTCATTTTGAATTACTTGTGATGCCATTTGGGTTGACCAACTTACCAGCAGCATTTATGGATATGATGAATAGATTGTTTCGCCCATACTTAGATAGATTTGTGATTGTATTCATCGATGATATTTTAGTAGACTCTTATAATCACGATAAACAGACAGAGCATCTTAGAATCATCTTACAGACTCTACACGATGAGCTGTTGTATGCTAAATTCAGTAAATGTAAATTCTGGCTTGATAAAGTTGTGTTTTTCGGACATGTCATATCAGCAGAAGGAATTTATGTTGACCCACAGAAAACAAAGGCAGTGGTAAAATGGGAAAGGCCTACTAATGTGACAGAAATCCAAAGTTTTCTTGGCTTAGCAGGTTATTACCGTCGTTTGTAGAGGGATTTTCCAAAATTGCTCTTCCTTTGACCAGTTTGATTAGAAAGAATGCTAAATTTGTTTGGAATAAAAATTGTGAGAGAAGTTTCCTCGAATTGAAGAATAGATTAGTGTCAGCTCCAGTTCTTACCCTTCCATCTCCCGGTGAAGAGTTTGTGATATATAGTGATGTTTCACATCACGGTCTTGGTTGTGTTTTAATGCAGAATGGGAAAGTTATAGCGTATGCTTCCAAGCGACTTAGAGCTAGCTGCAATTGTCCTAACCTTGAAAATTTGGAGACATTACTTGTATGGTGAGAGATACCAGATATATACAGATCATAAAAGTTTAAAGTATATTTTCAATCAGAAAGAGTTAAACTTGAGGCAAAGAAGATAGTTAGAGCTAATAAAAGATTACGACTGCAAGATTGATTATCATCCAGGGAAGGCTAATGTAATTGCTGATACTATAAGTCGAAAAATACTGAGTCCTATGAACCAAACAATGCAGTATGTTCATCTTTGTTTGGTGAGTTCAGAGTTTCTCGTGCTCAATTATCAGTTACCAGTGTAGGAGCACTGTTTGCCAACTTCCAAGTGAGGCCTACTTTGATTGATATAGTTAAAGAAACTCAAATTCAAGATCCAATGTTGAGCAAATTGAAAGAAGAAGTTAGTAAAGGTAAGCATACAGATTATACCATTCAAGATGATGGAGTTTTAGTTATAGGAAATAGATTATGTGTTCCAGGTGATTTGAAATTGAAGGAAGAAATTCTAGAAGAGGTACATAGTTCAACTTACACGATGCATCCAGGTAGTACAAAAATGTATCGTGTACTAAAAGAACACTATTGGTGGCATGGAATGAAGAGAGAAATAGCTGAGTTTGTATCCAGATGTCTCATTTGCCAGAAAGTAAAACCAGATCGTCAGAAAACAATAGGATTGTTACAATAGTTGCCTATTCTTGAGTGGAAATGGGAACACATTACTATGGATTTTCTATTCGGACTTCCACAGACTCAAAGTGGACATGATGGCATATGGATCATTATAGACAGATTGACGAAGACTGCTAGATTTTTGCCTATTAAAGTCACTTACTCGTTAGATAAATTTGCAAAAATATATGTTAACGAGATAATCAGTTTATATGGGATACTAGTATCTATTGTTTTAGATAGAGATTCTCGTTTCACTTCTAAATTTTGGCCCAGTTTGCAGAAAGCTATGGGTACTAAACTTCATTTCAGTACGACTTTTTATCCACAAACAGATGGTCAGTCAGAAAGAACTATTCAAACTCTGGAAGACATGTTACGAGCTTGTGTACTACAGTTCAAAGGGAATTGGGATACTCATCTTTCTTTGATGGAGTTTGCTTATAATAACAGTTATCATTCGAGTATAGAAATGGCTCCTTTTGAAGCACTGTATGGTAGGAAATGCAGAACTCCAGTATGTTGGGATGAAGCTTGTGAAAGAAAGTTATTGGGTCCTGAATATGTCCAGATTACTACTGAGAAAGTAAAGATAATTAAAGAAAAGTTAAAGACAACCCAAGATAGACAGAAGAACTATGCAGATAGACGCAGAAGAAACCTTGAATTTGTTGCTGGAGATAGAGTTTTTCTGCGATTGTCTCCATGGAAAGGTGTTATCAGATTTGGTAAACGAGGTAAATTGAGTCCGAGGTATATTGGCCCATATGAGATTGTTGAACACATCGTTCTTTTTTTATTAGAATAGAGTTCCAACAATGACCGAAAAATTGAGAGAGTGAGAGTTAAAATTATTTTGTCATTTGTAATATTTAATTTGAAAATTCTTTAAAAAAAATTATTCATCATATATTTTTGATTATTTGAAATTCTTTGGGAATTGTTATTTATCATATATATACGAGATTTGTGAATCTATAATAGTGATCATGTGTATGTGTTTTTGTTTCTGTGGAATACATAATTTGTTTGTAACTTTTTAATAAATTTAGTTGTGCCCCACTAACTCCAAATATCTGTGTCCGCCACTCTGTTGGCAAGAGACCTGTGTGATCGCATCGGGTGAAGGGAAAATTATAGCTGTTGGCAGTTTTCTAGTTTTTATTCTTTGGTGGCTTTTCACTCTCATTTGGCACCATTTCGTGAAACAATGTTCCATGGCTATAAGTATGAGATTAATGGACATTGAAAATGTATGAGAAACATATGGAAAACATTAAGATCCATATTACATTCCACTATTGAAGAATCAAAACTTTCTTCCTTCATATTCATAGAATTCCTTCTTTGTGTTCTTTAAGTTCGGGTGGAGAAATGCTTGTGCTTTTGTGTTTCTCTACATCATGGCTTGATCAATCCTTCAAACCATTTGCCGCTAGACCCTTTAAGCACCAAAATTAATACCGACATGGGGCAAATATCGTTTGAGGACAACGATATAATGTCGTGTTTGAGCCTTTCATATTCGGTTTGTTTTTCACGTTTATTTCATCTACTTGATATCACTTCTATTTTGTTTCTTCTCCAACCCGGTGGCGATAAATTCCCAACAATCTCAAACGATATTATGCAATGGAGAATGGAATCACTATGGCATAAACCAATTTGATGTAATCAAGATCTTGTTTTGCATCAGTTGATGAGACGAATTCTGTCAAAGAAATCTAGAACATTTGGAAAGAAAGGTTTCCAATTGAAGAATGAAAAGATTGAATCCGATGTGCAGCCAATGGAAAAACTGCAGATAAGTGCTACCTAATTTATTTAATTATGGTTGAAATGGCCAAAAATACATGGCTGCCTATGCGTGTTTTTCCATAATTAGTCAAGGACCATGAATTTGAACCTTTTCAGTATGCATAATTTACGTGGATATTGATAAAATGGATTTAATATCATACCTCATCATGCACCAGTATTTTGTTCTCAAATCCAACATACATTACTGGAAGAAGACAAAACTCACTAAATGGATAGTAATTTATATGATGCATACTTAATGATCAAATGATAGATGCTGATGGAAAAAAATATATACATGTAAATGCATACAATGCTGTAATGTGAACCGGTGAATTTATGCGTGACTTTTGGCCATACATTGAATTTTCTGGTTCGTGGAATTTTCTTTGTATAACCGTCAGTAGCATTTCATTGAAATTGAAAGATTCATGTTTCGGTCCACTTTTGTATATCAATGAAAGTTACTTTCCATTCGAATTACGTTGTGCACGGGACTAATTGATGCAATCTGCTGTATTTCTAAGATGGTGTGATAGCATTATCAATTAAATTAGTGCAGAAATAATTGGAGCCAACTTTCTGTAATTATATAATATATTTTGGTTGAAAATAAAATTTGCATGAATTATGACAAATTGTAATATGTTCTATTGGAAATTGCTTGCGCAATTATTGAGACAAGGAATCATTTTATAGAACACAAAATTATGTCCATAGTTGGCGGTGATGCTCGATGTCTTTGAAAATGGTAGTAAAATGATCTTATGCTGAATCATATTTGCAAGTGATAAAAAGTGACTTTGTCCATAAGAATAAGGTGAATATATGCCTTATTATTTAATATGATGTTATCTTGTGAAAGTGAAAAAGTGCAATTCTCGTGAAACAAGAAGCATAGTCTTATTCGATGTTGAATTTGACTACAATCGTGGAATCAATTGAGTTGGTTTATGCTTGAAAAAAGTATTGTTGGTCTATGAGATGACCTTGATCAAATTGTGTGATCAAAGT
>NW_019230899.1:26489-51155 GCF_002742605.1 Olea europaea var. sylvestris
TGCTAGATTTTTGCCTATTAAAGTCACTTACTCGTTAGATAAATTTGCAAAAATATATGTTAACGAGATAATCAGTTTATATGGGATACTAGTATCTATTGTTTTAGATAGAGATTCTCGTTTCACTTCTAAATTTTGGCCCAGTTTGCAGAAAGCTATGGGTACTAAACTTCATTTCAGTACGACTTTTTATCCACAAACAGATGGTCAGTCAGAAAGAACTATTCAAACTCTGGAAGACATGTTACGAGCTTGTGTACTACAGTTCAAAGGGAATTGGGATACTCATCTTTCTTTGATGGAGTTTGCTTATAATAACAGTTATCATTCGAGTATAGAAATGGCTCCTTTTGAAGCACTGTATGGTAGGAAATGCAGAACTCCAGTATGTTGGGATGAAGCTTGTGAAAGAAAGTTATTGGGTCCTGAATATGTCCAGATTACTACTGAGAAAGTAAAGATAATTAAAGAAAAGTTAAAGACAACCCAAGATAGACAGAAGAACTATGCAGATAGACGCAGAAGAAACCTTGAATTTGTTGCTGGAGATAGAGTTTTTCTGCGATTGTCTCCATGGAAAGGTGTTATCAGATTTGGTAAACGAGGTAAATTGAGTCCGAGGTATATTGGCCCATATGAGATTGTTGAACGCATTGGTCCAATTGCATATCGATTGGCTTTGCCAACAGAATTGTCCAGAATTCATGATGTATTCCATGTTTCTATGCTTCGTAAGTATATTCCAAATCCATCTCATGTTTTGAAACCACAACCAGTAGAACTGAAGGAAAATCTTACCTATGAGGAAGAACCAGTTCAGATATTGGACAGGAAGGAACAGGTCTTGCATAGTAAGACTATTCCTTTGGTTAAAGTTTTGTGGATAAATCATGCTGTAGAAGAAGGGACATGGGAAAGTGAAGAGCAGATGCGTTCTTAGTATCCACGACTTTTTCATACTTTATCAATCGAATTTCAAGGACGAAATTCTTTTAAGGGAGTGAGTTTTGTAATACATTAAACAAAACAAAACAAAACAAAAAAGAAGAAGAAGAAGAAAAAAATAGAAAATGTTTGTCAACGTGTTAGAAATTAAGTGGGTTATACTATTAGGCTTGAATTTCTCAATTTTAAAAGGTAAGTAAAAGTTACTTATTGAAAGGTTATGTTTTATTTTATAGTTGTTAGGTTGTTAGATTAAATTCAATTTTATTGAAGGGGTTAAGTAAATAAACTATGAAGTTGAGTAAAATGAAAGAAAAATTAGTTTTAGTAGTTAAAAAGACTTTAGAAATCGCCTAAACGTGAAATAATTAAGTTTGAGTATCGCCTATTTAATTATTGAAATTACTTAATTACTTAGTTGTTGATTTAAAAAATTATATTATATTTCAGGCGGCGATACGGATATTGGGACAGCGTACTAATCGAGTTGATTTTGGCGTACATAGTTCTGTGAGTAGAAAAATAAATATTTTTAAAATATTTATAAATTAAGTATATTGTTAAAGTATGTGCAATTATGTGTTCGAATTATATGGTTGTTATGAAAATCTCTTTTATTATGATATATGTGGAATATCAAACATTATTTATGGTATATTTGTGACTTGTTATGTAAGACATGTGATATTGAGATTTGTTTGGTATGTGAGACATGCAATATTGAGATCGGCCAAAAAAATATCCATGATTATATACTTCTTCTAGTTCATAGAGGGGCCTTGGCCATGTTCTATCCTACATGGAAGGTCTTGACCTGACATTGGTCTTGATCGTGTACATATAGTTCACAGAGGGGCCTTGACCGTGTTCTAGAATTGATTATGAGAGGCCTTTGAGACTGACTTTCATTCATAGAGGGGCCAAAAGCCTCTAGCAAAAGTTCTTAACCCGAGAGGTGGATTACATATTTCAGTCAGAGGATACATTTTTAGTAGATTTTTCAGTATGTTTGGTGTGATGAGATTATAACTTGGTTATCAGCTGATGTTATATCATGATTTTAAGATGATATTTTTATGACTTTATATGAATATTTCACTTTTTGACTATAATTATATGATGGTAGCTTGTGAATTATCAAATGATACGAATTTGATTTTCAATAAAAATGCATAAATGGAAAAATTATATTTATTTTGAACTTTTCCACTCACTGAGCTATTAACTCATATATTTTTCCACGTTTTTTCTTATTAGGCAGCAATTGAGAATCTGGGCATCTTTTGGAGTTGAACCTTGATTTTGGAGTTAGACCCACACGACAGAGTTAGTATGATTCACTTCATAGAATATGTAGTCAGTGTTTTGGGACGGATGTTCATGTCTAGATATGATTTTGCATAACTTATAGATAGTTATGGGGCTCACTATGTATTATATATCCATATGTATATTTCATTATATTTCTTGATAAAAATGGAGATTTTGGCTTATCTATATTGTGTTGTGCTATAATTTGAGATTTGTGTGAAATTGATCACATGTTGGTTAGTCCTGTTTACAAGGGAGATAATGTCGAAATTTTGTTAGAAAAATGATGTATAAAAAGTGATATATTATATTTGTAGTAGCCTTGATGGTGGGTCTGACTTTTAGTTGGTATCTATCATCGGCGTATGCCACGTCCGGATCTAGTGGTATTACACGGGGCGGGGTGTGTCATGCTGATTGTTACTGAAGTGAGGTTTGAGCATTAAAGCTCTTAATGAAGTTCAGTACTAAAACACAAGTACCTCTAAAAGTAACAAAGGTACTGGAAGAACTTCACCTGGGGTAACATAATTTAGAAGTTACAGTTCCCTATACCTTTTAATCATAGAAGATATCTATGAAGGTGAAAATGTTGAAACCCCTTATATATAATTATAAGGATGCGAGACGCTAAGTCTAAAGTGGATGAATTGGGTGAAAACCGATTATGGCATTTGCTAAACCAATTGAAATATTTAAAGAATATTCACAGTATTAAAGATCATTGTAATGATTCAATGATGAGAAGCAAATACCCAAGTATGAGATCCACAAATTAAAGTGATTGACTAGTGCAATGGTTGATAGAAATTTTTCAACCGTATTTTGAAAATTTATAAAGCTTTAAATAAAGCTAGGGAGAAGATGTGGCTTCTTGGTGGCGACAAGTTGTATCTATCAAATGAATCGATCATTGGCTAGCTATATTTGATAAGATAATAAGTCACATGTAATGGAAGTTTAGACATATAAGTCTTAGATGTGACTAAATAAGGAAATTATCTAAGATGGAATAATTTCCATAAAGATCTAGTGGATCCTTTAAACCACTAAATAGAGTTTTAGTGGCATCTACCTTGAGTAGGATGGGATAGAAACTTCTAAACTACAAAGATCCACCAATGACGGCAACTCTACCTTTTATTACTCAAAAGGTATTCCACGGGTTCAAAGGATAACAACAAGTCATTCGATTTGTGGATAGTTGCAACATTATATAAATTTGCGATAACCTTATCCTAATCAAATAATGCTGGTTGTTACTGAAGTGAGGGTTGAGCATTAAAGCTCTTAATGAAGTTCAGTACTAAAACACAAGTACCTCTAAAAGTAACAAAGGTACTGGAAGAACTTCACCTAAACAAATTTCGAGGTGGTGTCGCCTCAATTGAGAGTTGGAGTTTCTCTCTTAAAAGTTTGTTGAATAGGATGAGCTCAAGGCCATAAAAGCCTAAGCAAGTTGAGGAACTTGAGAACACGTGGTACTCGTGTGTGTGTTCTAACTGGTATTATCACATGGAATAACTGGTTCAAAGCTAGCCACCTTTGATTTCGACTTTATTCTGTTTGAATTACACTATGGTTAGATTCAAATCGAAAGATATATAATCCTTATGCATGGGTATCGTACACTTTGAATATGAAAGTTTATTAAATTTTGAACAAGTGGGGGATTGTTGGATATGTGTTGTTCAGAAAACAATAAATGGCATGTGGAATGGAATAAGAACCAAAAGCTTCTTGATAAAAATGGAGATTTTGGCTTATCTATATTGTGTTGTGCTATAATTTGAGATTTGTGTGAAATTGATCACATGTTGGTTAGTCCTGTTTACAAGGGAGATAATGTCGAAATTTTGTTAGAAAAATGATGTATAAAAAGTGATATATTATATTTGTAGTAGCCTTGATGGTGGGTCTGACTTTTAGTTGGTATCTATCATCGGCGTATGCCACGTCCGGATCTAGTGGTATTACACGGGGCGGGGTGTGTCATGCTGATTGTTACTGAAGTGAGGGTTGAGCATTAAAGCTCTTAATGAAGTTCAGTACTAAAACACAAGTACCTCTAAAAGTAACAAAGGTACTGGAAGAACTTCACCTAAACAAATTTCGAGGTGGTGTCGCCTCAATTGAGAGTTGGAGTTTCTCTCTTAAAAGTTTGTTGAATAGGATGAGCTCAAGGCCATAAAAACGCTAAGCAAGTTGAGGAACTTGAGAACACGTGGTACTCGTGTGTGTGTTCTAACTGGTATTGTCACATGGAATAACTGGTTCAAAGCTAGCCACCTTTGATTTCGACTTTATTCTATTTGAATCACACTATGGTTAGATTCAAATCGAAAGATATCTAATCCTTATGCATGGGTATTGTACACTTTGAGTATGAAAGTTTATTAAACTTTGAACAAGTGGGGGATTGTTGGATATGTGTTGTTCAGAAAACAATAAATGGCATGTGGAATGGAATAAGAACCAAAAGCTAAACTTGTTGGACCATGCGGTCGCATGGACCAACCTGCCATACGATTGCATGGCATATTACAGGGCCTTAAGGCCCTATTGGCAAGAGACCTATGCGGTTGCATAGGGTCACCCTACAAGACCGTATAGAAGGGAAAATTATAGCCATTGGCAGTTTTCCAATTTTTATTCTTTGGTGGGTTTTAAACTTTCATTTGGCACCATTTCGTGATACAATGTTCCATGGCTATAAATATGAGATTAATGGGCATTGAAAACATATGAGAAACATCCATATTACATTCCACTGTCGAAGAATCAAAACTTTCTTCCTTCATATTCATAGAATTCCTGTGTTCTTCAAGTTTGGGTGGAGAAATGCTTGTACTTTTGTGTTTCTCTACATTAAAGCTTGATCAATCCTTCAAACCACTTGCCACGAGACCCTCTAAGCACCAAAATTAATACCGATAGAGGGCAAATATCGTTTGAGGACAAAGATATAATGTTGTGTTTGAGCATTTCATATTTGGTTTGTTTTTCAAGTTTATTTCATCTTCTTGAAATCACTTATATTTTATTTCTTCTCCAACTGGGTACGATAAATTCCCAACATGTATTACGATAAAATAGGTCTAATATGTTAGATTTAGTATTAGTATGTAACATGTAGCTTAATATTAATTTTTAAGAAATGACACCACCTACCCACATGAGTTTGATGCATGACTTTATAGCAGGTTGTACAAGAGTTGAGCAGGTAGAATCAAGCACCCTCATCACAAAATACAGAGCCACAGTAGAGTGCACATCCGTTTGTCCCTGGAGTTGTCTCAATGGTTGAACAGTTTCATAGGTACAAGCCTCTTACTTTCAATGGTGACTCCAACCCACTGGCTGTCGAGGAGGAGATAAGAGGCTTGGAGCACATATTTTAACACATCACTTGTATGGATGCACAGAAATTATGTTTGTTGGAGCAGTCAGTCACGGGTGGAAATTTGTCTCACGTCCTCAAACTGAAGAGCAGCAACGCAACCTGACTTGGGAGCAGTTTAAGGAGAAAGTGATGGTAAAGTATTTCCCATGGGCTTTAAGAGACTTCAAGGAATCAGAGTTTCTATAACTAAAATAAGGAGACATGTCGCTTATTGATTACGAGAGGCCGTTTGAAGAGCTCTGAAGATGTGCCCCGCATTTGTTAATACGAAAGCTAAGAAGATGAAGATGTTTGAAAATGGACTACGACCAGAGATCGACATGATCATTATGTCTCATCATTTCACTTCATATAGTGAAATGTTAGAGATGGCTCATGTTATTTCATATCAGAGGACTATATTTGAGCAGTATACCCAGTTGAGCAAAGAGTAATTGGGAAAAAGAAAGTGGAATGATCAGAGCAAGAACAGACGTAACTAACAAAATAAGAAAGCAGGCACAAGAGTCCATATCAATGAGATGAGTGGGGATATTACACCTTGTCCTAAGTGCAATAATCTCCACAGGAGTGAATGTTTACTTGGAAAGAACATGTGTTCTCAGTATGCTGTACAGAGCCTCCAAAGAAGGATGATGATCAGGATAAGAACAAGAAAGGGAGGGTTCGAGTTTTTGCAGTAAATTAGCATGAGGCGGAGTAAGATTTGAATGTAATAGCAAGTATTTTATCATTATTTGAAGTACTCATTTATGTTTTTAATGTTGCATCCTAAGTCGTTAACACCATAGTTACGATAATTGGTATTCTATTATTATTTGATATACCCGCTTATGTACTTTTTGACTTTGGGGCCAAAATTCTTTTATCTCTGCATCCTTCGTCAGTAAGTCTAGCATTGTATCTGTGAAAACTGATAATGCATTAGAGGTTAGCATCCTTTCTGGAAGAACTCTTTGCACCAATTAGATGACTAGGGCTATGAAGTTAGAGATTGACGGAAAGAAGCTGCCGATAGACTTATACCTTTTAGAGATGAAAGCTTTCGATGTTATCCTGGGCATGATTGGCTAGGATAGAATCATGTAACCATTCGATATCATGAGAACGAAGTGTTATTTCATAGACTAGGAGAGGAAGAGTTCCGCTTCTTTGGAGCAAAGTTCAAGTCTCTATCTCGCGTTGTATTGGCTTTACAAGCGGAGAAGATGCCAAGAAATAGTCATGCTAGGGATTCTTAGTTAGTATCATCCGTTCCAAACATACATAATAAATCGTTAATGATATTAATGTTGTGCAAGACTTTGCAGGCGCATCCCTAGAAGATCTACCATGAATTCTACAAGATAGGCAGATGGAGTTTACGATTGACTTAGTTCCCAGAGCGACACCAGTTTATGAGGCCCCACACAGAATGGCACCAAAAGAACTTAGTAATTGAAGCTATAGTTGGAGGAGTTGCTAGAAAAAGGTTTCATTCGATCGAGTATATCTCCTTGGGGCGCTCCAGTACTTTTCGTGAAGAAGAAAGATGGGAATATAAGGATGTACATTGACTATCAAGAATTGAACCATCTAACTATCAAAAATAAATACGCGCTACCAAGAATTGAAGATTTATTCGACCAATTAAGTGGTGCAATGGTGTTTTCAAAGATCAACTCGAGGTCGGGATATCATCAGCTGAAGGTTAAGGCAAGTGATATACCGAAAACTATTTTCAGGACTCGTTATGGACATTATGAATTCACGGTCATGCCTTTTCGTATGAAAAATACTCCAGCTATATTTCTGGATTTAATAAAGTGAGTGTTCCATCAGTACTTAGACCAATTCGTCATAGTATTTATTGACGACATATTTATGTACTCCAAAGAAAAGAAGCAACATGAGGAACTACTCTAAACAGTACTTGAAACTTTAAGGTAAGAAAAATTATATGCCAAGTTCAAGAAGTGTGGATTTTGGTTCGATCAAGTGGGTGTTCTTGGTCATGTGGTTACTACTCAGGGTATTGAGGTAGACCTAGTTAAAGTGGAAGTGGTAACAAATTGGCCTAGACCAACCTGTATAGGTGAAGTTCACAGTTTCTTAGGGTTGGCCGGCTATTATAGAAGATTTATTAAATTTTTCTCAAAGATAGCGGAACCGATGACTCAATTGACTAGGAAGGGTGTGAAGTTTCAGTGGACGGAAAAGTGTGAAAAATATTTTAAAGAACTCAAGCAGAGATTAATCTCAGCTCCTATATTGACAATACCTGAAACTACTGAAGCGTTTGTAATTTATAGCGAAGCCTTCAAGCATGGTTTAAGTTGTGTACTGATACAACATGGAAACATAGATGCTTATGCCTCGAGACAGTTGAAGCAATATGAACAAATCTATCCAATGCACAATTTGGAGTTTACATCGGCTGTTCACGCCTTAAAAGATATGCACCATTATCTCTATGATGAAAATTGTAAAATCTATACAGACCACAAGAGTCTCAAATATTTCTTCACATAGAAGGAACTAAATATGATATAGAGAAGATGGTTGGAATTAGTTAAAGATTATAATTGTACAATTCTTTATCATCCAAGTAACGCTAATGTAATCACAGATGTCTTAAGCAGGAAAATAGAATTGTAGTTAGCAGCTTTACCCACAATGTGGGAACACTTGATAAATGACTTTGAGAAACTAAGATTAGAAGTCATCACGCCACCAACCCTAACTACAGAAGGAATAAAAGCATTTATGATTCCACCTACTCTTCAGGATCGAATTAATGGAGCACAAGATAAGGATCCATTTCTGCATAAGATCAATGCTGATATTGATACGAACAAAGGTATAGGATTTGAACTATCTGTAGATCAACCATTGACTTTTAAAGGAAGATTGTGTGTACCTAAAGACGAAATCATAAGAAACGAGATATTGAAAGAAGCTCACTCTAACCCGTATGCTGCACATCCAGGAGGTACAAAAATGAGATTTTCGAGATGCATTTTAGTGGGGAAATGTGCGAAGAGGAATTAGATTATTTGCGGAGAAATGTATTGTTTGTCAATAGGTCAAGACAGAACATCAAATGTCATCAGGACTACTAAAACTATAGGATATTCTATAATGAAAATGGGAACACATAACGATGGACTTTGTTGTAGGCTTTCCGAATCAGCATGAGTTCACAATGCTATTTGAATAGTGGTTGATCATTTGACGAAGTCAGCCCATTTCATGCCAATTAAGGTAAATTTCACTATGGAACAGCTCGCACAATTAGATATCAGAGAGATAATCAGATTGCATAGAGTTCCTGTCACCATTATTTCAGTTAGATGCATAAAGTTCATATAAAAAATTTGGGAAAGTTTGCAGGTAGCCATGGGACGAAATTGAAGTTTAGTACTGCTTATCATTTACAGACAGATGGACAATAAGAAAGAACCATTTAAACTCTTGAAGATATGTTGAGGGCATGTGTTTTGGATCTTGACATTAGTTGGGAGTCACATCTACCAGTTGTGGAGTTTGCTTACAACAATAGCTTTTTAGGCCACTATAGGTATGGCCTTATATGAAACTCTTTATAGTAGGAAGTTTAGATCTCTTATCCATGGGGTGAGGTTGGAGAGAATAGAATTTTGGATCCTGAAATCATTGAACCAATAGTTGAGGCAGCGCAAGACCGACAAAAAGTTATGCTGATGGAAGAAGAAATGATTTAGAGTTTCAAATGGGTGACAAAGTTTTTCTAAAGGTAGCAGCAATGAAAGGTGTATTGAGATATGGCAAGAAAGGAAAGTTGAGACCACTGTTCATTAGAATTTTCAAAACTCTTAAAAGGATTGGTAGTGTGGCTTACCGAGTTGCCTTACCGTCTGAATTCACAACAGTGCATAATGTGTTCCATGATTCGATGCTCAGAAAATATGTTTATGATCTCAATCATGTGGTAAGTTATAAATCATTGAAGGTACAAAAAGACTTATCATATAAAAAATCTCAATGATGATTTTGTATAGAAAAGTACATTAACTTATAAACAGAGAAGTTTCCCTGGTCAAGGTTCAATGATGATTTTGGTTGACATGTGTCAGGTTTGTTGGAGATAAAATATATATTTTTTTTAGCGAAGTGTCCCAGCTTGCGCCAGACTATATCCTTGTCCCTGAACTTCCGGCCCCTCAGCTGCTCAGGGAGGTAAATCGTAGGATGTGCCCTTGTTGGTTCCCAAGTTCCCATATGGCTTTTACTCCTTCCCTAAAGGGAGCCTCCTCCATGGTGATTAATCCACCAATAATTCCTCCTTTATTGGATCAAAGGTTCTCACCAAGAATCGAACTCCCCACGCTTGATTTCAGAGCCCCCCAATGTGATTGTTCCGCCAACTTGAATGTGCCCTGGGGGGCAAAAAAATATTTTCTTTTATGGGATAGTGATCATGGTACTTTTTGTGTTGTGGGGCACATCACTTTATGATTTAATTTTTACCAAAACTCCAACTTCCTTTTCAACCTTAAATACTATAAGAATGTTTTATTATATGCACCCTAGAATATATAGATACACGTGTACAACAGATAGTAGCAAAATATATTTGGAACGTGCTTTCTCTTTCTTTCAAAATTTGATTGATCAAGCAAGGTAGGATAACGAGGTGCTGTTGTTTTATCCCATTTAAATTATTTTTTCATGTTGTTGGATTATTATGCTAATGAAAGTTAAAGATGTGTTATGATATGTATGTTATGGCCACCCGGTACCAAAGATATGATTGAGCTCTTATCAAATTCTAAAGATATGATGACGGTATGATATTTTGACACATGTTTTAAATCCCTTATTCAGCATTGCACCATTATTTGTGTTCTACTGAGTATTCTCATATACTCACCCTTTTTTCCATACTCTTAATAGGTCAGAACGAATCGTTCGTTGGCAGACGATGAGGTGCAGTTGTAGTGCTAGGATTTATGGAACTCATTAAATTAAATTCGGTGTAACGTGACTATGGATTTTATTTTTCCGTATTATTTTAGTTTTTTTTTTTTGGATAAAAGTATTTGTACATAACCATTTACACAGTTTTTTACAAACTAAACACTTGGCCTCCCCACCAGCCGCCCCTCCAATAGAGGCCGGCCAAGTGTCGAGTGTGTAAACCATTGTGTAAATGATTGTGTGAATGTAGCATGGTCCTTTTTTTTTTAATCATGTGGCTTTGTTATTTAGGATTATGGAACATATTTTAATTGGTTTTGCTTTCTATATGCTTTATTTAATATTGGTGGAACCATGTTTGTTTAATTATTAAATGAAACTTTTAGTAACGATTGAAATATTAAAAATTTGAGTCGTTACAGAAGAGGTTGTAGGACTAGCGTAAACCAATATTCTTGAAGATAGCTGGCTCATGCTTTGCTCGCCTTAGAGCAAGCGCAAGCCAGCTCATGAGGAAGCAACCAGACTCTTCCCATCCTATTAACACTCCTAGATATCCTCTACTCAATTTTAATATTTTATTTTCATTAGAGTATGTATATATTTAACATTTATAAAATGTCTCTACTCTTTCTTCACAGCCTCTCTTGTTCATGTAACCTACAATTAATACAATCCACATCCATATATAAGATGCTCTTCTCATTATACAACAATTCACATTGCTGTATTCAAGGAGTTTTAGCGGGCATCCTGATTCCCATATTCATTAATTTTGGAAACTTCATTGCATAAATTAATGACAATAAATATATGGACCAAAAAATTATAGAAAATAAAGTTGGAAACTGAGAATAACGATGGGTCCATTGGGGTTTGTTAATTATGCTTTCATATATTATTAGTAATGCTCGATAAACTAAATGGTAAGGACAAATTTCGAGATTTTATAGTATAAATAGGCCTAAACGAAGCCTAAACGTTAAAAAACTTAAATCAAGATAGATGGTAATATTAAGTCTTGTATTGACGAAGTCTAGGACATATTGAATGTTTGATGGTATCAACAAATGTGAGCAAAAATCCACTTTTAAGGACGAGGACACCCCGTACGAATAAAATGGGTCTATTATGGTTAATTTTATTTTCATCTATTATCAGTTAGATGTATTGAAATTTTTAGATAAATTAACTAAAATTTGAAAAATAGTGTCCTAATTAGTTTTTAGAAGACCTTTTCTCCGGACGATATTTAAGAATAAGAAATTTATCTCTCCATTATTAGACTTGGTTCATTTCTTCTTTATTTCATATTTTCGTGTATGATAGTATTTGGGAATGTTTTGCAATGGCGCATATGTAAAATTTAATTTTTGGAATTGGATGTCTTTCTAAAGAGGATTTTTTAAGTAGATAAAGACACAAAGGAAGACGAGGAGGAGGAGAACAAACATATATCGTGGACAAAAAGTTCTTATCAACTCAACCAACAATTAGGGGTCAAGTAGAGAAATTACTATTTTAGAAGGGAATATAGAAGATATTTATATTTTTTATAGTAAAAAGAAGATTATTTAGAGGGAAAAAAGAAAATATTGGTAGAGCGAGCCAATTTTCATCGTTGCCTTAAAAAATAGGGCTTAAAAATGATTGGTTTTTAAATTTTTTAAACTTGTAACATAAACAGTAATTTAACTTAGAATTTATTTTTCTTTAATATCAAAATAAGTAACTTACTTTTTTCAATTTTAATGAATAAAAATGTCAATTTTTCAAAAAATTTACTTATAAGCAAAATCTTTTTTAAGCTTAGCCAAATATACTTTAATTTGTCTTAATTAGATAATAGATTAGAGCTCCACAATGAACAACTCATTGCTCAAGTCTATTTTTGTTTTAATCACCTAGCACATGCATGAATGTGATTTTTTGGTTTAAAATAATAAATTTTGTATTTAATATTCATTACTAGCAATGCTAACAATAGTTGACTAGTGTTCCTAGGACAATAATATTGTCCATTTAAATTTGAAATAATATGTCTTAACTAAGATGGGTTGTATGATTTACTTGGAATCAAACATATCATGAGATCCACCATAAGATCATAATGAGTTTTGTTTACGTACAGATCGCTGTGATTAATCTTATTCAATTATCAGGTGATTTTTAGTAAAATAAAAATAAAAATTACAAAATGGTAAGAATATGAGGGGGTATAACAATCACAAAAATTTTTTAGAATATATATGATAGTTTTTAATTAATTACAATGAAAACGGGGCATAATCTTTAGTATTGTCTCACCACCTTTGCAATGAAACGGAAGACAGCAAAGCATTAGCACCGGATAATAATAATCGATGATTAAACATTGTAACATAAGTGATGAAGGATCGTGTAATGGAAAAGGATAATTGTTATACCCTGACGCGAGGTTGTTGGATTTATGACAGGTTGCACAATAAATTGTTATACCCCTCAATCAATTGTTGAATTTTGTCCTTCATTCCATCCACCATGTTTGAGGGGGGACAAGACAAGTTCATAATTTTTACGACAGGTTGCACCTTGGAACTGAGGCAGAGTTTGAAGGGTTTGCCCTCTGTCCAGTGGCGAATTCAATATCTATGTCCAGCTAGGGCGGAGGTTGACTTTGATCGTTGACCGCCGACAATCAACAATACAATCATAATAGCCTGATCGTTTATTAAAATTTGATTAAATAATATTCAAAAGTATTCAATGTATATGTAAATGCACTAAAATAGTAAAATGTAAAAAATATATACATATGAAAATATAACTTCCTTTTCGGTTGGGAAAATCATTCCATACTCTACAAAATGCCCCGTAATGATTCAATGATGAGAAGCAAATACCCAAGTATGAGATCCACAAATTAAAGTGATTGACTAGTGCAATGGTTGATAGAAATTTTTCAACCGTATTTTGAAAATTTATAAAGCTTTAAATAAAGCTAGGGAGAAGATGTGGCTTCTTGGTGGCGACAAGTTGTATCTATCAAATGAATCGATCATTGGCTAGCTATATTTGATAAGATAATAAGTCACATGTAATGGAAGTTTAGACATATAAGTCTTAGATGTGACTAAATAAGGAAATTATCTAAGATGGAATAATTTCCATAAAGATCTAGTGGATCCTTTAAACCACTAAATAGAGTTTTAGTGGCATCTACCTTGAGTAGGATGGGATAGAAACTTCTAAACTACAAAGATCCACCAATGACGGCAACTCTACCTTTTATTACTCAAAAGGTATTCCACGGGTTCAAAGGATAACAACAAGTCATTCGATTTGTGGATAGTTGCAACATTATATAAATTTGCGATAACCTTATCCTAATCAAATAATGCTGGTTGTTACTGAAGTGAGGGTTGAGCATTAAAGCTCTTAATGAAGTTCAGTACTAAAACACAAGTACCTCTAAAAGTAACAAAGGTACTGGAAGAACTTCACCTAAACAAATTTCGAGGTGGTGTCGCCTCAATTGAGAGTTGGAGTTTCTCTCTTAAAAGTTTGTTGAATAGGATGAGCTCAAGGCCATAAAAGCCTAAGCAAGTTGAGGAACTTGAGAACACGTGGTACTCGTGTGTGTGTTCTAACTGGTATTATCACATGGAATAACTGGTTCAAAGCTAGCCACCTTTGATTTCGACTTTATTCTGTTTGAATTACACTATGGTTAGATTCAAATCGAAAGATATATAATCCTTATGCATGGGTATCGTACACTTTGAATATGAAAGTTTATTAAATTTTGAACAAGTGGGGGATTGTTGGATATGTGTTATTCAGAAAACAATAAATGGCATGTGGAATGGAATAAGAACCGAAAGCTAAACTTGTTGGACCATGCGATCGCATGAACCAACCTGCCATACGACCGCATGGAATATTACAGGGCCTCAAGGCCCTATTGGCAAGAGACCTATGCGGTTGCATAGGGTCATCCTATGCGACTGTATAGAAGGGAAAATTATAACCGTTGGCAGTTTTCCAATTTTTATTCTTTGGTGGTTTTTCACTTTCATTTGGCACCATTTCGTGATAAAATGTTCCATGGCTATAAATATGAGATTAATGAGCATTGAAAACATATGAGAAACATTCATATTACATTCCACTATCGAAGAATCAAAACTTTCTTCCTTCATATTCATAGAATTCTTCCTTTGTGTTCTTCAAGTTTGGGTGGAGAAATGCTTGTACTTTTGTGTTTCTCTACATTAATGCTTGATCAATCCTTCAAACCACTTGCCACAAGACCTTTAAGTACCAAAATTAATACCGATAGGGGACAAATATCGTTTGAGGACAAAGATATAATGTCGTGTTTGAGCCTTTCATATTCGGTTTGTTTTTCACGTTTATTTCATTTTCTTGAAATCACTTCTATTTTATTTCTTCTCCAACCCGGTGGCGATAAATTCCCAACATGTATTATGATAAAATAGGTCTAATATGTTAGATTTAGTATTAGTATGTAACAGGTAGCTTAATATTAATTTTTAAGAAATGACACCACCTACCCACACGAGTTTGATGCATGACTTTATTGCAGGTTGTACAAGAGTCGAGCAGGCAGAATCAAGCACCCTTATCACAAAATACGAAGCCATAGCAGAATGCATATCCATTTTTCCTTGGAGTTGTCACAATGGTTGAACATTTTCATAGGTACAAGCCTCTTACTTTCGATGGTGACTCCAACCCACTGGCTGTTAAGGAGGAGATAAGAGGCTTGGAGCACATATCTCAACATATCCTTGTACGGATGCAGAGAAGGTACTATGCATGGAAATTATGTTTGTTGAAGTAGTTAGTCGCAGATGGAAATTTGTCTCACGTACTTAGACTGAAGAGCAACAACGCAACCTGACTTGGGAGCAGTTTAAGGATGAAATGATGGTAAAGTATTTCCCATGGGCTTTGAGAGACTTCAAGGAATCAGAGTTTCTATAACTCAAATAAGGAGACATGTCGCTTACTGATTACGAGAGGTCGTTTGAAGAGCTCTGAAGATATGCCCCGCACTTGGTATATACGAAAGCTAAGAAGATCAAGATGTTTGAGAATAGACTACGACCAGAGATCGGCAGGATCATTATGTCTCATCATTTCACTTCATATAGTGAAATGTTAGAGATGGCTCATGTTATTTCATATTAGAGGACTATATTTGAGCATTATGCCCAGTAGAGGAAAGAGTAATTGGGAAAAAGAAAGTGGAATGATAAGAGCAAGAACAGACGTAACTAGCAAAATAAGAGAGCAGGCACAAGAGTCTGTATCAATGAGACAAGTGGGAGTATTACACCTTGTCCTAAGTGCAATAATCTCCACAGGAGTGAATGTTTACTTGGAAAAGAACATGTGTTCTCAATATGCTATACAGAGCCTCCAAAGAAGAATGATGATGATCAGGATAAGAACAAAAAAGGAAAGGTTCGAGTTTTTGCACTAAATTAGCATGAGGCGGAGCAGGATTTGAATGTAATAGCAAGTATTTTATTATTATTTGAAGTACTCATTTATGTTTTTAATTTTGCATCCTAAGTCACTAACACCATAGTTACAATAATTGGTGTTCTATTATTATTTGATATACCTGCTTATGTACTTTTTTACTCTTGGGCCAAAATTCTTTTATCTCTGCATCCTTCGTCGCTAAGTCTAGCATTGTATCTGTGATAACTGATAATGCATTAAAGGTTAGCATCCTTTCTGGAAGAACTCTTTGCACCAATTAGATGACTAGGGCTATGAAGTTAGAGATTGATGGAAATGAGCTGCCGATAGACTTATACCTTTTAGAGATGAAAGCTTTCGATGTTATCCTAGGCATGATTGGCTAGGATACAATCATGCAACCATTCGATGTCATGAGAACGAAGTGTTATTTCATATACTAGGAAAGGAAGAGTTCCGCTTCTTTGGAGCAAAGTTCAAGTCTTTGTCTCGCGTTGTATTGGCTTTACAAGCGGAGAAGATGCCAAGAAATAGTCATGCTAGGGATTCTTAGTTAGTATCATCCGTTCCAAACATACATAATAAATCGTTAATGATATTAATGTTGTGCGAGACTTTGTAGGCGCATCCCTAGAAGATCTACCATGAATTCCACAAGATAGGCAGATGGAGTTTACGATTGACTTGGTTCCCAGAGCGACACCAGTTTATGAGGCCCCACACAGAATGGCACCAAAAGAACTTAGGAATTGAAGCTATAGTTGGAGGAGTTGCTGGAAAAAGGTTTCATTCGATCGAGTATATCTCCTTGAGGCGCTCCAGTACTTTTCGTGAAGAAGAAAGATGGGAATATGAGGATGCACATTGACTATCGAGAATTGAACCATCCGACTATCAAGAACAAATACCCCCTACCAAGAATTGAAGATTTATTCGACCAATTAAGTGGTGCAATGGTGTTTTCAAAGACCAACTTGAGGTCGGGATATCATCAGCTGAAGGTTAAGGTAAGTGATATACCGAAAACTATTTTCAGGACTCGTTATGGACATTATGAATTCACAGTTATGCCTTTTGGTATGAAAAATGCTCCAGCTATATTTCTGGATCTAACAAAGTGAGTGTTCCATCAGTACTTAGGCCAATTCGTCATAGTATTTGAAAAGGCTATAGTTCGACCCAACCAACACCTAGAGGGGGGGGTGAATAGGTGTCTATGCAAAATTTAACAATTTAATTAAGTTATGCAACAAGTCACATAAATTAAACGTTGTCCAGATTCATTCACATGATTTAACTACCTATGTTGAATTGCCGGTTGAATTGAAATTGACAGAAAGCAATAAATAACACAGAAATTGTTGACGGAGAAAACCCAACTGGGTAAAAACTCTGGGCACAAGCCAGTAGGGATTCACTATAGAAGACTCCAACTTACAGTACGCCAAACATGACTGTATCTAATAACACTCTGACTCCTTACTGTATCAACCAAAGCTCTCCTGGATTCTGCAGATCTGCGCCAAAATCCTAGCCTTGTATTTCTTCTATTTCCCGTGAATCAACAAGAACTCCAGTTCTTCAATCAACCTCCTTCCCGGATCTTCAATCAACTGATCTTCTGGAAGTAGTGAGAATTTTTTATAGGTGTTTTGTTTGAAAAGGTGTTTGATGTTTTTTTTTTCTTCAATGAATCATATGGTGAAGAGTTTTGCAATTTATCCTTTGGTAGAGAGGAAAATATTGTGCTATGTGTTTTGCCAAAAATTGTTAATGAAAAGTGGAATTTTTGTTTATATAGTAGGTCGTTTTTGGTAGTATGGAGCGTTTAAAATTCGCGAGGAAGGAAAATTACCAAACGCCGGATGACACTATTGCTCGAGTGAAGTGCCGGCGAAACTCTAGCGACGCACTCTCGCTCAAGCGAAGTGGTGGCGAAACTCCAGCGATGCAGGTTCTGTTATTTAGGCTCGAGCGAGGTCAGGACGAAACTCTAGCACCAATCTTGCGCCGTTTTCATCTTCAAAGCATCCAACTTTACCCTACACCTATACATTAATTATTGTGAAATTGCAACACAAGTCCTTGAACTTTTAGACATTGACAAATTGGTCCCTGACTTTACAAACTCGACAAATTAGTCCTTTTGGTCACAGATTGCCAATTACAACATTTTCCTAACAATATTTATTGATGACATATTTATGTACTCCAAAGAAAAGAAGCAACATGAGGAACAACTCTGAACAGTACTTGAAACTTTAAGGCAAGAAAAATTATATGTCAAGTTCAAGAAGTGTGAATTTTGGTTCGATCGAGTGGGTTTTCTTGGTCATGTGGTTACTACTTAGGGTATTGAGGTAGATCCAGTTAAAGTGGAAGTGGTAACAAATTGGCCTAGACCAACCTGTATAGGTGAAGTTCGCAGTTTCTTAGGGTTGACTGGCTATTATAGAAGATTTATTAAGGGTTTCTCAAAGATAGCGGAACCGATGACTCAATTGACTAGGAAGGGTGTCAAGTTTCAGTGGACGAAAAAGTGTGAAAAATATTTTAAAGAACTCAAGCAGAGATTAATCTCAGCTCCCATATTGACAATACCTGAAAGTACTGATGGGTTTGTAATTTATAGCGAAGCCTTCAAGCAGGGTTTAAGCTATGTACTGATGCAACATAGAAAAGTAGTTGCTTATGCCTCGAGACAGTTGAAGCAATATGAACAAATCTATCCAATGCACAATTTGGAGTTTACATCGGTAGTTCACGCCTTAAAAGATATGGCACCATTATCTCTATGATGAAAATTGTAAAATCTATACAGACCACAAGAGTCTCGAATATTTCTTTCCATAGAAGGAACTAAATATGATACAAAGAAGATGGTTGGAATTAGTGAAAGATTATAATTGTACAATTCTTTATCATCCAAGTAACGCTAACGTAATTGCAGATGTCTTAAGCAGGAAAACGGAATTGTAGTTAGCAGCTTTACCCACAGTGCGGGAACACTTGATAAATGACTTTGAGAAACTAAGATTAGAAGTCATCATGCCACCGACCCTAACTACAAAATGAATAAAAGCATTTATGATTCCACCTACTCTTCGGGATTGAATTAATGAAGTACAAGATAAGGATCCATTTCTGCAGAAGATCAATGTTGATATTGGTATGAACAAAGGTATAGGATTTGAACTATCTGCAGATAAACCATTGACTTTTAAAGGAAGATTGTGTGTACCTAAAGACGAAATCATAAAAAACGAGATATTGAAAGAAGCTCACTCTAACCCGTATGTTGTACATCCAGGAGGTACAAAAATGTATTAACATCTTCGAGATACATTTTAGTGGAGAAATGTGCAAAGAGGAATTAGACTATTTGTTGAGAAATGTATTGTTTGTCAACAGGTCAAGACAGAACATCAAAGGTCATCAGGACTACTAAAACTATAGGATATTCTATAATGAAAATGGGAACACATAATGATGGACTTTGTCGTAAGCTTTCCGAATCAGCAAGAGTTCACAATGCTATTTGAATAGTGGTTGATCATTTGACGAAGTCAGCCCATTTCATGCCAATTAAGGTAAATTTCACTATGGAACAGCTCGCACAATTATATATCAGAGAGATAATCAGATTGCATAGAGTTCCTGTCACCATTATTTCAGTTAAATGCATAAAGTTCATATCAAAGATTTGGGAAAGTTTGCAGGTAGCCATGGGGACGAAACTGAAGTTTAGTACTGCTTATCATACACAAACAGATGGACAATCAGAAAGAACCATTCAAACTCTTGAAAATATGTTGAGAGCATGTGTTTTGGATCTTGGCATTAGTTGGGAGTCACATCTACCATTTGTGGAATTTGCTTACAACAATAGCTTTTAGGCCACTATAGGTATGGCCTTATATGAAACTCTTTATAGTAGGAAGTGCAGATCTCCTATCTATTGGGACGAGGTCGGAGAGAATAGAATTTTGGATGCTGAAATCATTGAACTAATAATTGAGGCAGCGCAAGACCGACAAAAAGTTATGCTGATGGAAGAAGAAATGATTTGGAGTTTCAAATGGGTGACAAAGTTTTTCTAAAGGTAGCAGCAATGAAAGGTGTATTGAGATCTGGCAAGAAAGGAAAGTTGAGACCACGGTTCACTAGAATTTTCAAAATTCTTAAAAGGATTGGTAGTGTAACTTACTGACTTACCTTACCGTCTGAACTCGCAACAGTGCATAATGTTTTCCAGGATTCGATGCTCAGAAAATATGTTTATGATCTCAATCATGTGGTAAGTTATCAAACATTGAAGGTACAAAAAGACTTATCATATAAAAAAATCCCAATGATGATTTTGGATAAAAAAGTACATTAACTTAGAAACAGAGAAGTTTCCCTGGTCAAGGTTCAATGATGATTTTGGTTGACACGTGTCAAGTTTGTTGGAGATAAAATATTTTCTTTTATGGGATAGTGATCATGGTACTTTTTGTGTTGTGGGACACGGCACTTTATGATTTAATTTTTACCAAAACTCCAACTTCCTTTTCAACCTTAAATACTATAAGAAGGTTTTATTATATGCACCCTAGAATACATAGATACACGTATACAACAGATAGTACCAAAATATATTTGGAACGTGTTTTCTCTTTCTTTCAAAATTTGATTGATCAAGCAAGGTAGGATAACGAGGTGCTGTTGTTTTATCCCATTTAAATTATTTTTTCATGTTGTTGGATTATTATGCTAATGAAAGTTAAAGATGTGATAGAATGAAAGTTAAAGATGTGATATGATATCTATGTTATGGCCACCCGGTACCAAAGATATGATTGAGCTCTTATCGGCTTCTAAAGATATGATGACGGTATGATATTTTGACACATGTTTTAAATCCTTTATTCAGCATTGCACCATTATTTGTGACCTACTGAGTATTCTCATACATTCACCCTTTTTTCCATACTCTTCATAGGTCAGAACGAATCGTTGGTTGGCAGACGATGAGGTGCAGTTGTAGTGCCAAGATTTATGGAACTCAATAAATTAAATTTGGTGTAACGTGACTATGGATTTTATTTTTCTGTATTATTTTAGTTTTTTTTTTTATCATGTGGATTTGTTATTTAGGATTACGGAACAATTTTAATTGGTTATGCTTTCTATATGTTTTATTTAATATTGGTGGAACCATGTTTGTTTAATTATTAAATGAAACTTTTAGCAACGATTGAAATATTAAAAATTTGAGTCGTTACAGAAGAGCTCATAGGACTAGCTAAGACCAATATTCTTGAAGCTAGCTGGCTCATGCTTTGCTCGCCTTAGAGCGAGCGCAAGCCAGCTCATGAGGAAGCAACTCGACTCTTCCCGTCCTATTAACACTCCTAGATATCCTCTACTCAATTTTAATAATTTATTTTCATTAGAGTATGTATATATTCAACTTTATAAGATGTCTCTACTCTTTCTTCACAGCCTCTCTTGTTCATGTAACCTACAATTAATACAATCCACATCCATATATAGGATGCTCTTCTCTCCATCCCTATTTCGTTTGTCCCATTATACAACAATGTGAATTGTTGTATTCATGGAGTTTTAGCGGGCATTCTGATTCCCATATTCATTAATTTTGGAAATTTCATTGTATAAATTAATGACAATAAATATATGGACCAAAAAAAATATAGAAAATAAAGTTGGAAACTGAGAATAACGATAAACGGTAAGGACAAATTTCGAGATGTTATAGTCTAATTAGGCCTAAACGAAGCCTAAACTTAAAAAAACTTAAATCAAGTGAGATGGTAAGTTTAAGTCTTGTATTGAATATTTGATGATATCAACAAATGTGAGCAAAAATCCACTTTTAAGGACGAGGACACCCTGCACGAATAAAATGGGTCTATTATGGTTAATTTTATTTTCATCTATTATCAGTTAGATGTATTGACATTTTTAGATAAATTAACTAAAATTTGAAAAATAGTGTCCTAATTAGTTTTTAGAAGACCTTTTCTCCGGACGATATTTAAGAATAAGAAATTTATCTCTCCATTATTAGATTTGGTTCATTTCTTCTTTATTTCATATTTTCGTGTATGATAGTATTTGGGAATGTTTTGCAATGGCGCATATGTAAAATTTAATTTTTGAAATTGGATGTCTTTCTAAAGAATGCTATATTACTTGGGTTTTTTAAGTAGATAAAGATACAAAGGAAGACGAGGAGGAGGAGAACAAACATATATTGTGGACAAAAAGTTCTTATCAACTCAACCAACAATTAGGGGTCAAGTAGAGAAATTACTATTTTAGAAGGAAATATAGAAGATATTTATACTTTTTATAGTAAAAAGAAGATTATTTAGAAAAAAAAAAAAGGGGGAATATTGATATACCAAGCCAATTTTCATTGTTGCCTCAAAAAATAGGCCTTAAAAATGATTGGTTTTTCTAATTTTTTAAACTTGTAACATAAACAGTGATTTAAATTAAAATTTATTTTTCTTTAATACCAAAATAAGTAACTTACTTTTTTCAACTTTAATTAATTAAAATTTCAATTTTTCAAAAAATTTACTTATAAGTAAATCTTTTTTAAGCTTAGCCAAATATACTTAAATTTGTCTTAATAAGATAATAGATTAGAGCTCCACAATGAACAACTCATTGCTCAAGTCTATTTTTGTTTTAATCACCTAGCACATGCATGAATGTGATTTTTTGGTTTAAAATAATAAATTTTGTATTTAATATTCATTACTAGCAATGCTAACAATAGTTGACTAGTGTTCCTAGGACAATAATATTGTCCATTTAAACTTGAAATAATATGTATTAATTAGCATGGTTTGTATGATTTACTTGTAATCAAATATATCATGAGATCCACCATAAGATCATAATGAGTTTTGTTTACGTACAGATCCTTGTGATAACTCTTATTCAATTATCAGGTGATTTTTGGTAAAAAAATAAAAATAAAAATTACAAAATGGTAAGAATATGAGGAGTTATAACAATCACAGAAATTTTTTAGAATATATATGATAGTTTTTAATTAATTACAATGAAAACGGGGCATAATCTTTAGTATTGTCTCACCACCTTTGCAATGAAACGGAAGACAGCAAAGCATTAGCACCGGATAATAATAATCGATGATTAAACATTGTAACATAAGTGATGAAGGATCGTGTAATGGAAAAGGATAATTGTTATACCCTGACGCGAGGTTGTTGGATTTATGACAGGTTGCACAATAAATTGTTATACCCCTCAATCAATTGTTGAATTTTGTCCTTCATTCCATCCACCATGTTTGAGGGGGGGGACAAGACAAGTTCATAATTTTTACGACAGGTTGCACCTTGGAACTGAGGCAAGGTATGAAGGATTTGCCCTCTGTCACGAATGGTGCGGACAATTTGGTTTATTATAAGCTTTGCATACCCTAGCCAAGATCCTTCTTGGAACTATTTATTTTTATTTTTATGTTTAGTCCGTTTCCAAATTTAAGTTCAGTCATTATCCAAGTTCCAAGATCATTAGTCCAAGTCCATAGCTCTAGAATACACATTAACTTATGATTTTTCATTTATGCTCCGCTATTTTTTAACATAAAATTGAATTTTTTTATTTTTGAAAAGAAGAAGCTCCAAAAAAAATTTTACTGCATCATTTTTTAAATTTAAGTTTTTTATTTAATAATATGTAGAAGAAAAAAAGGCAGCAGCGATTCCAAATTAAAACTTAGGATTTGAAGTCGTTACATTTTGCTTTATAAATATGTTTTTATTTTAGCCCTTGTTTCACACTCATTATTTGGAAAATTAAAGAGTTTTCAATAGGTTTTTTTTTTTTTTTTTTTTTATAAGAATGTGTGGTAAAAAGTAAAGAAATTTTATTGGTTTGTGTGTAGAATATTTTACTGTACGAATGTGTGGTGGAGAATCATGCTGTAACAAAAATTTAAAATTTTAAAGGTTATCAAATAGGTGCTTAATTTGATTGTTTGTTGCTCTCTGGACTATCAGTTGACAACCGATTTCAACCCGCAATTTACGTATTAACACATTTACTGGATAGTTGTTGCCAACGTGTCCGACTTGAGAAAAAATAGTATGCAACATGGAATCTCCAACATGCCGCACCAGTAACATGTCAATTCATTATTGTTTTAGCTCCCAACTAAATTCATGGCCCTATCTCTTACAATGTGTATCAGCAGACTAATCATAAAATGAGGGATAAAGTCGACGATTGAGAAAAACATATCCAATTGTATATGCAAACTACAGTTACACTAAACAACAAGTGAGACAAAGTGCAAATCATATGATATTCATGCTTTGAATAGATATGACTAATGAGTTGAGCAAAAAGCATGATACTAATGAAAATACTTTAAATGTTCGATGCACAACAGGGGCAGTTAGATTAGGTCCATTCTCTAACCAAACAAAATTTTAACTTTCACCATCTCTCCATAGTTCAATCATCAAAATATTATTTGAAATAATCATCAATTTAGTCATCAAATTATTATCTGAAATACT